>NW_021963880.1:0-35000 GCF_901765095.1 Microcaecilia unicolor
CCTATATGTGGGTACAGTGGGTTTCTGGTGAGTTTTGGAGGGCTCACAGTTAGGGGGAGGTAGGAGCCTAGGTTCACCTGTCTGCAGTGCACTGCACCGAACACTAGACTACTCCAGGGACCTGCATGTTGTTCTAATGGACCTGAGTATAACATCTGAGGCTGGCATAAAGGTTAGTAAATAAGGGTTTTCATCATATTTGCGGGGGGTGGGATGGGGTTAGTGACCACAGGGGAATAAGGGGAGGCCACTGACTATTGTAATGTAGTCTATGCAGGAACCACTAAATCAGACCTTAAAAGACTTCAAACCCTTCAGAATACCACAGCACATGTTCTCTGTGAAGCAAAGTGGTAGGACCACCTTACCCCCCTTCTTAAACAACTCCACAGTAAAGGATTCAGTTTAAGATCTTGACTCTGACCTATAACGTAATGCACACTGGTCTTCCAGAATTTATAGCTAAATTGACTATTCCTTATTCTCCCGCCAGGCTACTTTGCTCCCTAAGGGCTTCCTTTACAAAGCTTCACTAGCGATTCCAGCACAGCAAATGAAAGGAAGCCCATTGGAATTAAATGGACTTCCTCTCATTTGCCGCACCAAGAATCGGCATCATGGCTTTGTAAGAGGCCCTAAATGACCACAGACTTATTCTTACCAATCCATCTCAAGTGCACTAAATATGGACTTGTAAGAGTGTCTTTTATTTTGTGGTCTCATTCCTATGGAATATCTTCTCTTTTCATGCGATCAATTTCATCTTTTGGGAATTTTAAAATAAGCCTGAAAACCCATCTTTCTGCAACGGATTTGTGAAAGGGAGGGGTTTGTGGTTATCAAACTAGGGCAATTTCTAATGACCCAAATTAGGGCTAAAGATTGGATCATTTCAGAAGGTGCTCTTATGCATACATTCAGAACCATCACCACAATTGCCAGAGTAAGAACAGTTGAGGTTATGTTCCATTAACATGATGAAGGGAAGGAATCCCCAGTTAGCCACATATTAAGAATCATAGCAACAGGATCTCAAATGAGCTGGAAGAAGGACAATGGAAGAAATGCAAGGTAAGAAAAAACAATTTGTACATTTGTTATTAATATTACTTGTTTTCCTTTTTTTTAACTATTCAGTCTTTATTTAGATGACTGTCCATTTAACCTGGTGATTCTCTTACCACTGTATTTGAAATGATAATTTAATAGTATGCATCATCATAGACTCAGTCTCCAGGCATATTAATGCTTCTTCATTTGTTTCTTAAGATGTTACAAGACCACCACCTCTTGCTTAGACAGAGGTGCTGCAAACCTAAAGATAAATCTTCAAAACTACTGGTGTAGCTTTCATCATTGTCACTACTTAGTGGTGGTCTGCCATTTTTCTTGAAAGTTAGGAAGCAGCTTCTGGCCAGAATTATTTTTCACTGAAATCTTTGCACTTTAAATAAACTACAGCCTCAAGAACTACCATGTGTACCCTATTCATCTTCAGGACACAGAGATTCATGAACAACTTTGGAAGCTGTGACTGTAAAATTCTTCACTCATCTGTTTGCTGTCTTTTGTGGTCTTTTTCTTCTAGTTAAAAAGTTAAAATGTTGATGAATTCATACAAATAATATATATATATATATATATATATATATATATATATATATATATATATATAAAGCAATTACTTATATTTAATGGTTCTTGATTCAAAGTATTCTATGCTCATTGCTTGCCTTGTACAGTATATACATTTTAAAAGAATTTTTTTGAGATTCATGTATTAAACCTCACATAAAGGAACTGTTTTCTTTGCTATTTTTCATTTTAAAGTTCTAACCCAAGCAAGTACATTTCTCTGTGGAGTGGGAGATAATGTGATAACCTTGTGATTACATATATAAATGAAAACTGATCAGCTTCACTTGCGGTTCTTTTGTAACAGCAAGCTCCCGATGGATTGTACTAATGTACATATTCATGAATCTCTCAAAACAGGATTCACTGCTCTCCAGGGAACTGTTGAAGTATGCATCATTGTTCCAATGAAGTATATTCATTATATAACAGAGGGACTATAAAGGTGAATACCATTTGCCTTGGTCTAATACAATATCTAGTTTGACTTTCTTCCACTGGTGTGATTTTTTTCAACAACAGCACAGGGAAATAGAATTACATGAAATCATATTGAGTGGTACATAATCTGAAATGCAAATTATTTTTGAAGAAGAAAAGTGTATATATCAGATTTAGAAAAAAAATGTATTTCAAATACATTTTATAACTGAAATACAATTTTGGGGCTACATTAAAGAGGTAGATTGTTTTTCTTTGTTTAGAAAGGCAGAAATGAATATGGAGACATAAAGGTCTTTTAGCTTTTATTCCATGTAAGCATATATCTAAAATGTACTTTTATCAGATTTGTTTTCATTTATATAGCTTGCTCAGTAGCTTTTCATTCATTATGTAATTTGACATTTCAAATTTATTCTCAGATTAAAATGAACATAGTGTAATTTTAGAAAGGTTAGAAATGGGTGTTATGTAGTACAAAATGTTTTCTAAGGATTCACTTAAGTAACGTAATGCCATCTATCCAATGTGAGACATCCAAATTCCATTCTATGGATGTTTATGTTGTCTCTCCTCTCTCTCCACTGCATAGTGATCTCTAAAGTAGATGTCTAAATCAATAACAAATAAAGCATAGCAGTGAGAGAATTTATTTAGAAAAAGCATTGGACTATGCAGAAGACACCAGTGGCAGAATTAATCAGTTCTAGCATTTGAATGTGTTCTTCTCTTATTGCAGAACAAAATTAAAAACAAAAATTCCATGAACTGTTCTGACTGGTTTCCACTGGTATAACTCCAACTCATTAAGGATGTCCACATTAAAACATTTTGGCTCATTTTTAGATTTTTTTTTTTTTTTTTGGGGGGGGGGGGGTTACTAACGATTAGTGCATGTTATCTGCAACAGGGCCCATAGGAATAAAATGGGCCCTGCAGTAGATAGCACATGCTAATCATTGATAAAAGACCCCCTTAGACTTTTTTTTCCTGATTTATAGACTTTTTTTGGGGGGGGGGGTTGCACATTTTGGTTAATAAAGGTTTTATAATGCATATTAAAATTTTTAACATATGCTAATCAACTTTACACATGCTAATTGTTAGGTAAATTTATGTTAGATTGAATTTGCGTGCAAAATATTTTTTAAGACACACTATCCACCTTATAATCGAAAGAGAAAAATGCCCATATTCCGACCTAAATCGGGAGATGGACGTCTTTCTCTCACGGGCGCCCAAATCGGTATAATCGAAAGCTGATTTTAGGCGTCTTCAACTGCACTCCGTCGCAGGAATGAATAAAGTTGATGGGGCGTGTCAGAGGTGTGGCGAAGGCGGAATTGGGGCATGGTTATCGGCCGAGGAGAGATGGGCGTCTTTAGCTTAAGCGAAAAAAAGGCGTTTTTACCGCGATTTTGGGTCACTTTTTTGGACCCTTTTTTTTCAAGAGCAAGTCCCAAAAAAGTGCCCCAACTGACCAGATGACCACTGGAGGGAATCGTGGATCACCTGCCCTGACTCCCCCAGTGGTCACTAACCTCCTCCCACCAAAACAAAACCCACTTTACAAACTTTTTTTGCCAGCCTGTATGCCAGCCTCAAATTCCATACCCACCTCCATGACAGCAGAATGTGTTCTATCCTCTGACAGCCTTTCCCTGGTTCTGATGTGGCTCCCGGGTGAGTGTGACACCTTTTCTGTTAAGGGCACTGCAGAGTCACATTAGCAGTGCATTGTGGTGGGTGTAGGGTATTGGGCTCCGTGATTCCACTAGCTTGTTAAATGCTCATGATGTTGGTAGTTGGTAGGCTATACTCCCATGGTGCTTTTCCCTCTGCTTACTGGGTCAGAGTGTGCCCTGTTTTGTTTCCAGTAGTCCATGAGGTAGTGGCCATTTTTGTAAGCCAGTTTTAGATCCTGTTCATGTGTTAGCCATGTTATAGCACTTAGTTCTTACCTTGAATGTTGCTGAAAGAGGGCATTGTACACCATTCTGCCAGCTCTGACCTACTGCAAGACTCGTTGCCAGTGGGGCACAACCTCTGATCTGCAGTTAACTGTGAGTAAACGTGCTTATTCAAATAAAGGACGTTTTCAGCGAGATTAGTCTTCAGGTGTCAACTGGTGTGCCAAGGTTATACAGCAGCAAGTCCTGTCCCTGGAGCACTTTTAGTGGGTACTGCAGTGCACTTCAGGCAGGCAGACCCAGGCCCATCCCCCCCTCCACCTGTAACACTTGTGTGGTAAATGGGAGGCCTCTGAAACCCACTGTACCCACATGTAGTTTCCCCCTTCACCCCTAAGAGCTATGACAGTGTTGTAAATTTGTCCCTCCCATGTCCAAATGGCTTGGATTAGGACGTTTCTGAGCTGGACGTTTTTATTTTCCATTATCGCAAAAAAAAAAAAACCCACCCAGCTCAGAAAGGACCAAATCCATGGCATTTGGTCCGTTCAAACCGTATTTTCGAAACAAAGATGGATGCCCATTTTTTTCAAAAATATGGTCTGTCCTGCTTCTTCACGTACCCGTTTTCGGACATAGACGCCCATGGAGATGGGCGTTCCCATTCGATTATGCCCCTCTAAAGGACCTTTTACTACAGCTAGAAATTTTTAAATGAAAAAATAAATTATACCTATGGCCCATAAGGCACGTAGCGCATGGTAATGTCCATTAGCACATGTTAAACTTTGGCAAAAGTGCCCCTAATGAACGCACGATAAAAATGTGCATCCCTGCAATTCAATCTTTTGAAAATTAAAAAAAGAAAAAAATTTCTATTTTAGAAACATCTTCCTTCCTCATATCCAGGACATCTCTCTTTTCAGTGACTTTTCTGAAATAATGTTTGTGTTTCAACATGGCATAGTTCAAGCTGTAGACAATTCCTAAGCCTTCTCTAATACAAAGCTTGCTGGGGCTGCAGTTCTATTGTCAAGCAAGGGGAAGAAAGACCTTTAGATTTGGGGGGTTAAAAAGTTGAACTCTTAATGCATCAGTCTTCACACATTCAAGTGACATTTCAGCATTTATATTTCCCTAAAATTTACCTTTTTCAATGGTGATAATTTGATATAAGGGAGCAATTCAATAACTGGGTGTCTTCATTTAGGCATTCTATAATGGAATTTAGGTGCCTAGGTTCCATTACAGAATTCTAGCATAACCCAAGGTGCCTGCATTTAGTTCTGGTGTAAGTGCAGGCACTTAAAGGTGGAAAGGGATGCATATAATTTAAAGTAAAAAATGACAGCCCTCTCCATGCTCTGCCTATGTGTATGTACCTTTGCAAATATGCTATGCAAGACAGTCACATAGGCCCTGATGATCAATTTCCCTGTGCTGTTCAAACAGCACTGTAAAAGTAGCGCCAGAATAGCATAGGGAAATAAAGCCCCGATGAGCAGAGCTAATAGAATGCAAATTTAGATTTATTTATTTACTGCATTTGTATCCCACATTTTCCCACCTATTTGCAGGCTCAATGTGGCTTACATAGTTTTGTTATGACATAGTCTTTCCAGGATATCAGATACAATTAGTCATATACAGAAATTAAGTAAGGGAAGAGAGAAGAAGGTTTTAAGCAAGATATGATAGAAAATTGATTTCAATAGCTGGGTGGGTTGGTGAGGTAGTTTTGTGAGGTTATGGGATCTCTTTGTAGGCTTTGTTGAAGAGATGTGTCTTCAGGGATTTGCAAAAGTTAGATATTTCATCGATAGTTTTCAGGGTTGTGGGTAATGCATTCCATAATTGCGTGCTCATGCAGGAGAAGGTAGTGGCGTGTGTCAGCTTGTATTTTAATCCTTTACAGTTGGGGAAGTGTAGATTGAGAAATTTGTGGGCTGATCTTTTTGCATTTCTGGGAGGCAGGTCCACGAGGTTTAGCATGTAGATTGGGGCGTCTGCGTGAATGATTTTGTGTACAATCATGCAGATCTTGAACGCAATGCGTTCCTTGAGTGGGAGCCAGTGAAGTTTTTCTCTTAGGGGTTTTGCGCTTTCATATTTAGTTTTTCCAAAAATGAGTCTGGCTGCGGTATTCTGGGCTGTTTGGAGTATTTTGATAGTCTGTTCTTTGCAGCCGGCGTACAGTGCGTTGCAGTAGTCCAGATGACTTATTACCATTGACTGTACCAGGGTACGGAATATGTATCTCGGGAAGAAAGGTTTTACTCTTTTGAGTTTCCACATGGAGTAGAACATCTTTTTCGTGGTATTCTTCACGTGGGTATCAAGTGTGAGGTTTCGATCAATGGTCACTCCAAGAATTTTCAGATTTTGTGAGACGGGAAGAGAGCAGTATGGTGTGGTTATGGTTGAGTAGTTGTTTGTGTTGAGAGGTGAGTACCAGACATTGTGCTTTTTCTGCATTGAGTTTTAGCTGGAATGCATCCGCCCAGGAGTGCATGATTTGGAGGCTTTGGTTGATCTTGTTGGTGATTTCGTTTAGATCAGGTTTGAATGGGATATAGATCGTGACATTGTCTCCGTATATTTAGGGATTGAGGTTTTGATTGGCTAGCAGTTTGCTAAAGGTATCATCATTAGGTTGAAGAGAATTGGTGAGAGGGGGAGATCCTTGGGGAACTCCGCATTCAGATATCCATGGGGGATATGTCCGCATTCGTTGTTACTTGGTACAATCTAGTGATCAGGAATCCTTTGAGCCATTTGAGAACTGTGCCTCCAACTCCGAAGTATTCTAGTATATGTAGTAGTATTCCGTGATTAACCATGTCGAAGGCGCTGGACATGTCGAATTGTAGTAGGAGTATGTTGTTGCCAGTTGCAATTGCTTGTTTGAATGAGTTCATTGCGGACACTAGTACAGTTTTGGTGCTGTGATCAAAATCCTGATTGGGACTCATGCAAAATTGAGTGTTTATTTAGGTATTCATTGAGTTGTTTCGTCACTATGCCCTCCATAAGTTTGGTTATGAGCGTAATTGATGCTACTGGGCGCTTTTAGCTCTGATCAATGGGGTACTTTTGTGGGAGGATTGTGTCTGGGCATGCACCCAAGACACAATCCTCCCGCAGAAGTTGTTTGACAGGTCTGGGCTGTAAAAAACAAAAAGCCCTGACCTGTTCAAACAGGACATCCCCCCCCCCCCCCGCAAGGGGCTAGAGACCCCACCTGGACAAGTTTCCCTGGTGGCTTAGTGGCCTTCTCCCTCCCCATACGCCCCAGACATGAGGGGTGGGGGGGGGTCTGGAGGTCTAGTAGGCCTCTAGCCACCATAACCCATGGCACAAAAACTGTCCTTGGTGGCCCAATGGGCTACCCTACCCCATCACCCACCCACCCTGGTGGCCTATTACCTCCAACCCCCGTATACCTTTAGAAGGGAGGAGGGAGTAGCACTCCATCCTCCTGGGGTACCACCTTCAAAATGGCAATGCCCTGTCTGGTGTATCCTGGGATGCACTGGGTGGGGCTTCACTACCATATAAAGGGAGATATTCTGTTTGACAGGTTCAGACTTTTTATTTTTTTGGCAGTCTGGATTTGTCAAGCAACTTCTTTGTGCCATATTCTGTACTGATACTTATTTTGTATCTAGGGCAATGCAATGGATAGTTAAGTGACTTGCCCAGAAACACAAGAAGTCATGGTAGGAATCAATCCCAGTTTCCCTGGTTCTCATGCAACTGCCCTAACCAGTAGACTACTCCACCAGGCTACACAGCTACCAGGAATTTATTTTTCTATGTTGGGGTAAGGGAGGTCAGGTTGGGAGAGGGAGGGGGCCATTAGACCACCAGGACATTTTGTGAGTCAAATGAAGGGGTCAGATTTGGGGCAACTAGACAATTAGAGTGTTTTTTGTATCAAGGGCAGGAGGAGAGTAGTGTCTGGGGCCACTAGGCAACTATGACTTTTGGTGTGTCAAGTAGTTGAGGGGGATCAGTCCACTAGACATGGGTCAGCTGAAGTGAAGCATTGTATTTTACTATAGATGACCCTCAAGGTGAACTGTATGTCACCTCAGCCTTGATGTTACAATTCTGCTGTTTCGCTTGCTTTTCTGCATTGGAACATTTTACATAATATATCACTATCCTTACCTATCCCTATCCTTTTTCTCATACCTCATCTATCCCATTTACTCCTTGCTCATTTGTCCTATCACTACCCCTTTTGTTGATTCATTTACTATAGATTGTATTCTCTTGTTACTATGTAAGCCACATTGCGATGAGCGGGAAAGTGCGGGGTACAATAAATAAATAAATAAATCATATATTACATTTCCATGCATTTAAATACAGAGGGCATTCAACTTTATAGTAGGGGTCCATACTGCATTATTTTCTATAAGAGACACTTCTCTGCTTTGCACAGCCATAAAAATGCACATAGATGTGCCCACAGTAGCTTTCTACATTTACCGTTGAGTCATAATGAAATTTTATTAGTAACACAGAGATAGGCAACTAGTGTTATGTGCTAAAAGAGGAGAGATATGGTTGAACTTTCAAACTCCCAGCAACAATTTTACAGGTATGTTTTAAATAAGCCGAAGCCTACAGAGAATGGTCATAAAAAACATTATGCAAAGTATTACAGTAATCAATCTTTGATATGACCAAGGAATAGATAAGCATGTCCATCTCATGGTGGGATAGGAATGGTCTCATGGGCTGGAGTCTTTGTAGAACCATAAAGAGGAACTTATTACTAATATTTGAAGGATAGATCAGCATCTAGGAGTACCTCAAGTTATGGATCTCCAAACTAAAAGTCAAAGAAGAGCCCAACATCATATGGGAAGCAAGAAGGCCAAAAAAGATGTGTTCTAACAAAATATATAGAAACATTTAGAAAAAACTATTAGGAGTGAGTCAGTCTGCTACAGAGTTAAGTTATACATTCAATGGGATATAGCCTCTTCTTGACTTACAAGTCTATTTATTCTGCAGCTCCTCAGTTTTGCTGTCCTAACTTTGAGGTCCTTTACTAAGCCATATAAGCGTCTACGCACACCAAAATGGAGTTACCGCATTGGCTCTTGCATTAATTTCATTTTTGGTGCACATCTGAAAAATATTTTTTATTTTCGGGCGCACATAACAGACAAGCGCCAAATGGCACATGAAGGTCATTACCGCCTGGTTACCATGTGAGTCTTTACCGCTAGGTCAAAGGCTGGCGGTAAGGTCTCAGATCCAAAATGCATACGCGGCAATTTTAATTTTGCCGCAAGTCCATTTTCGGCAAAAATGTTAAAAGGCCTTTTTTTTACAGGCACGCTAAAAAATGGATCATCGCATTTCCAAAACCTGCGCCTACACTACCGCAAGCCATTTTTCGGCGCGCCTTTGTAAACCCCCTAATGCAATTATTTAGTTGATTAGAGGACCGAAAAACACTGCTAACCTATTAAGTTTCTGCTTTGCCCTAATTCTGCCCGCAGACTGCCTAGAAACTAGCTGGTTTTTGGCATAGGCAATTAGAGGGGATATTTAGCAGCACTATCCTGTTAACTGCTACTGAATATCCATGGATAGTATTGCACAAGTGATTTAAATAGCCAGAAATAAAGAATCTCCTTGCTATATATATATATATATATAAATTCTAGTAGTGAGAACCATCTTCCAATATCGCCTGTATTCATTGCTTTAGAACAGAGAAAAATAGGAATGGAAATGTGCTCAATTGATTTTACTTCCTTACTCATCAAAATAGGAGACAGCATGTAAGCCCGTTCCTTTTGGGCCTGCAGTTTCTGCAAAGACCCCTGTGCTGTGTGCCTCCTGCAGCTCACAGGAGGGGATATGGATACGCTTCTCTCTCTTCTGTCTCTTCACATTATCTTATACAGTACTCTTCTACTACTCATTTCTTTCAGGGACAATCCATTCTGGGAACCTTTCCTAAAGTAGTGTTTATAATGTATCAAATCCCTATAATGAATATGAATGAGGGCTATAAGCTAATCACAGTTAATTCTGCGATTAATGCATTAATTATTAATTGTGATTTTAAAAAATTAATAAGCTGCTCTTTTCTACTTCCAGTTCCTGTCCTTGGGGCTACCCAACATATTTCTCCTCACCCATGAATCAACATCACCCCCCACCCTCTTGCAGGTCTACCTTAAAAGGTAGTCTTCTGTTGGTCCCTGGCAGCAACAGCACTGCACATATGTTGCCTGTGCCGTGGTCCGATGCTTTCCCTCTGACTTGTCCAGCCCATGTAGAAACAGGAAATGATGTCAGTGGAGGTGGGAAGGGACAATGTTGAACTCATCAATGCCATACCCCAGTTAGCACCCAAAACTTATATAAAACTAATAACAAACTTTAACCCATTCCATTCATGTTTTTCTTGTTACTATCCACATCCACATTAGGAAAACTAGTCAGTTGGTTTCAAACTAATCAGGACTGGGCATCCTGCATCTATTGGATAGTCTTTCCAACTGACATGGTCTAGAATTCTGGTCACCGTATCTCAAAAAAAATAGTGGAATTAGAAAAGGGGATGGGATGACTTCCTTATGAGGGACAGCTGAAATAGCTAGGGCTCTTTAGTTTGGAGAAAAGACAGCTAAGGGCAGATATGATAGAGGTATTATAAAATAATGAGTGGAGTGAAAGGTAGACGTGAATTGCTTGTTTTCTCTTTTCAAAACTAGGAATTGGGAGCATGCTATGAAACTACAAAATAATACATTTAAAACAAATCAGAGAAAATATTTCTTCACTCAACATGTAATTAAACTCTGGAATTCATTGCCAGAGAATGTGGTAAAAGCAGTTAGTTTAAAGCAGCATAAAATGTACTGTACTGTTTTGGGATCTTGCCAGGTACTTGTGACCTGGATTGGCCACTGTTGGAAACAGGATATTGGGTCTGATGGACCTTTGGTCTGACCCAGTATGGCAATTCTTATATTCTTATGTGCTTATGTTAATTTACATGTGTTCCTGCTAAATGAAGGCAGGGTCATTTTATAGCTATCTGGCTGATAAAAGTGATCACACTTTAAATGACTGCTTACACTAGTATTTAGTAGGCAGCAGAACAAATATCAGGAAAAATCCAAACTCTTCCTTCCATAAACAGCTTATCACAATATTTAAAATAAAGGGTCAGGTTTAATTCTTATCAGTCTCCAACAAAGTCACCAAGAGAAATGTTCTTATAATTTCCTCTTCAGCTGAGGCCTCTAACAACTGAGTAAACTATCCACTGATAGCCCTTCTTATGTTAAAATGTCTTACTAGTGGCCAGAATGCTTCTTGTCTGGTATATATTAAAAAGCCATGAAGTTGCCGGTAAAGCTTCATTAAGCATACTGAGAATATCGATTAAACATTTCAAACATTTTCACTAGATAGACATTAGTGGATGTGAGGAAATTAATACATCAGAGATTCACACAGTTCTACAGTCTCTGTACCTTACTAGACAAACTGAGGATACCTCATACAGCCATATCATCTTCTGCAGACTGGTAGCATTCTGAGTTAAATCTACAATGTCCCCACTGTATCAATTCCCAATGTCTTCTGGGCAAGGGCTCAAGACTTACAGTCTTCTAAAGCAAGGCCCATAGTAGCCATATGGTCAGAAAAAAATCCTCTACAGCCTACTAATAGTGCATCATATGGTTTCTAACATAATAGTAGACTTTACCATAAGAGCTGATCAGAGATGCCCTTGCTATAGGAGAAACTTCAAGATCACTCCTTGAAACACAGCTTCACCACCAGTCCCTGGACCAAACCTGCGTATGCCTTGTAGCGCTATAGAAATGCTAAATAGTAGTAGTAGTACAACTGTCAGTTGTTCTATCCACCAATGCAGTGTTTTCTTCCTGTCCTCTTTTGCTAGTCCAGCTCATCCTCTCCAAGAGCTACCACACTTCCTTTAGGCAGACTTCTCTATGGTGTAGTTTTCAGTGGCTGAACTCATCTGCAATCCTGGGTCAATCCACCGGGTTCAACAAAATATTAAGCTCTGGTAAGGCTGCTTCTTTGCAAGTGCTGGAGAAACCTGGGACTTCTTCCATGGCTTGAACAACACATATCTCAATTGAAAACTGCAGAGGTTAAGAGAGTTCAGATGGGAACACTCTCTTTTACGTTTGTGCTTTACTACAGTAGCAAGGGCATTTTCAAAACGACGTCCAAGTCAGAATACAAACGTCCTGCTCATAACATGCAAAACGAACGTCCATCTTACATGTATTTTCCAATAGGAAATTTCTTGTTCAAAATATGTGAGATGGACATCCATGTGTTGAGGATGTCTGCCATGAACAGCCATTTTACAAACTGGAATGTCCAACATATGAATGGCAAACAAGCAGGGACAAGGACATCTGTCTGCCAGTATTCTTAGAATAGCCACACAGATCTCCTTACAGATCAGAGGAGCAGCTTAGTGATTCATGCAGTGAACTTTAAACCAAGGGACCCAGGTTCAACTCCCACTTTACTTTTATTTTGTAATTGTGAGCCCCACCCCACCCCCCAGGAACAAAAGAATGCATTCTGTACCTGAATGTACAACACTTCAATAGCCTTCAGTCTTGCAGGTGGCTTATGTATTTAAGTACAGTAGGTATTTGTTTCTGTTCCTGAAGGGCACACAATTTTGTTAAAGCAGGATTCAACCCTGGGTCCCTGGGTTTACAGTCCACTGCACTAACTACTGTGCTACTCCTCATTTCTGCCTAGTCCCCTGTTCAGAATGCCCATGTGAATCTATCAGAGAGCCTTTCCAGTTTCACTTTCAGGGGAGAGAGAGGGGGACAGCAACCCACTGGGGGATTAAGGAGTTGGCATGCCTTAATCCCTCCAGTGGCCAGCTGCTCAGTCAGAGCCCTTTTTTGTACCCTAGACGTGATTGAAAAAGGTCCAACTAAGGACATCCTTCTTTTTAAACTTGGACATTACTTTCCATTAGGTTATCACTGTTGGACATTTGGATTTTGGGCCTTCCTTGGTCCCCCCAAAAACATGCCTACAATATATCTCCCTACAGTGTTGGATGTTCCTTTTTCTGCCTTTGCAAAATCTGGATTTGGATGTTTCAAACACGTGGATGTCCATTTGGACATTTTGAGATGACAATATGCTTTTAAAATAAGCACAATAGTAACATAGTAGTTGATGGCAGATAAACCTGTACAGTCCATCAGTCTGCCCAACTAAATAAACTCATAGCATATGATGTGATATGATATATGTATACTTGATCTTAATCTGCCCTTGCCATTTTCAGAACAGATTGTAGAAGTCTGCCCTGCACTAGCCTTGCTCCCCAATTACTGAAGCTGTTATCAAAGCCCCACTCCAGCTCATCCAAATTTGTCCAGTCATGATCCAGTCTGC
This sequence comes from Microcaecilia unicolor, assembly GCF_901765095.1. Lineage (NCBI taxonomy): Eukaryota > Metazoa > Chordata > Amphibia > Gymnophiona > Siphonopidae > Microcaecilia > Microcaecilia unicolor. The sequence continues at coordinate 13,443 of NW_021963880.1, forward strand.
CTGGTACTGGTTTTGCTTCCTAATTACTGGATTTGCCATCTAAGCACAGGATTACTTTGTGTTTATCCAGTATGATTTTTCTAGCCAAAAAGGTGCCAGTACTCAAATACTAAGCCACCCTTCAGGGGGGGGTGATCACTGAGGGACATATCCCACAATAGCCAGACCCCCTGCAACCAGTCACAGAATCTATGACAAGGCAGAATTGCTGTGTAGAGCCTGAGCTCTTTCATTAAAATTTGGAGTCCATGGGTCAATTTTAGAAGACAATGGAAAAGGTACCGGTACTCAGTACCCCCAAGTATCCCCTCAAAAAAGCCCTGTTTATCACACACATTTTTGAATTCCAATTATCATCTCCATCACCTCTCATGGGAGCGCATTTCAGGCATCTACCACCCTCTCCATGAAAAAAGTACTTCCTAACATTAATCCTAAATTGACCCCCTGCAACCTCAACTTATAGCAGCAATATTCAGCTGCTGTCTGAATAGCAATGCAGTTCAGTTTAAACTACTTAGCTCCACACATGATGGTAACAACCACAATATACATATGTTCAGCAATGCCACTTATTCAGACAGCGGCATTAAAAAAAAATGACCCCTGTCCACCACTAAATATTAACTAGTTTCTGTTTAAAAAGGAGCAGACATCAGGTTGCCTTTCTGTGTGCCCACCTAGATTTGAATAAAATTATGAACTCCTTCAGAATGCATGAAAACTTTTTTAAATCATGATTTCAATTACTGTGTAAAACATTCAAACACTTTAAGTTTAAATGGTGCAATTAGCCACTTACAACTGGTACTACCAAGCCTTATTTAAAATAATGAGGCCTGACAGCTCTGGAGTTTGAATTATTCATTGATAACTGACTTTGTTTCTTCTGCAAGCCTTGGTGAACATTAATAACAGAGATGCAACTTTAATAACAAAAGAGTTTGACATTTGGTATACAAACATAATCATGCTAAATCATTATTTTATTAAAACTGCCTTTACAAAGGAAACTAAAGGGGAATTTTACTAAGCTGCATTAAACAGCTAATGTGGGTTTTACCGCATAGTAGATATTAGTGCTGACACACGCTAACGGTTATCGCAACATTAAAACCAGTCAGCACAGTAAAAAAAAACACCACCAGCTGCTTATCATAGGCAGGAGTGCTACATAGGCATGACAGGGGTGGAGCAGAGAAGAGCTCTTTGGTGACAGCTAGCGTGTGAATCAGTACTGTGTGTTAGTTGTCATGATGGCTGTTAGCGTGATTGCATTTAACACTGTCTGTTAAGGTAGCTTTAAATGTAGTTGTGCTATCAGCAGTCCAGCATCTGTAGCACTGACCATTTTTGATGGGGGTTTGCAACTTCAGCATGCTAGGGGTGGGGAAATGTGTGCCACCCAGCCTACCCATTGGCCCATCCCAAAACTGCTTTCTTGCTACATCCTTGAATCAAGCAAGGGGAAATATGGGGGGGGGGGGGGGGATATAGGGTTCTGTTTTCATAGGGAAATGTTAGAGGGTGTGTACCACTACTGCATTTCAATTACAAGTTTTAATTGTGATTAATCACATGATTAAAAACATTTATAATTTGCAAGTCAGCTGACTATCACTAGTGTGATAGAAATGTCCAGTTCATAATATGCAAAACGAACGTCCATCTTACATGTATTTTCCAACAAAAAATACCTTGTTAAAAATATGAGAGATGGACATCGGTGTGCTGAGGATGTCTACCATGAACAGCCAGTTTACAAACTGGAATGTCAAACATATGAATAGCACACAAACAGGGACAACGGCAAATATGATAAGAAGCTTGGGGAAGTGCAGGAGAACTGGATGTTATTTTGTTGTTGCTGTTTCTTGCTTTTGTTTTATGATTTGGCCTCAGTAAAGGTGAAGCCTGGTGGCTTTTAAAAGAAAAGTAAACATTTTACTAAGCTGCAGAGGCACCTAAGCATGCTCAATGTGCACCAATTTGAAGTTACCGCCCGGATACCACGTGGCCTATGCGGTAATTTCATTTTTTGCGCATGCCCGAAAATATATTTTATTTTCTGGCACATGGCAAAAATCAGGTGGTAACTCTGACTGGACGTGCATGGGCAATTACCACACGATTACCGTGAGAGACCTTACCGCTAACTCAATTGGTGGCGGTAACGTCTCAGACCCAAAATGGACATGCAACAATTTTTATTTTGCCGCATGTTCATTTTCAGCAAAGGCATTTTTTTTGCAGGCATGCTGAAAAATGGATCGGCACGTGCCCAAAACCCATGCCTACACTACCACAGGCCCCTAAATGAGGTAAAAGTATGTACATTGTGAACTTTGCAAGTATATTTTAGTCACCTTTAGCCATCAATCACTATCTGCATAAATAACATTAAAATTGTCTTCACCTTAATTATTTATCAAAAATATAGACACCTATCAAATTATGGAAGTAACTAAACCCAGTATCAAAACTTCTTATCTTTTAAGGTAAGGTGTTTCCTACTTTTTCACAAATACTCTGTGGGCTTCTTTAACAAAGCCACACTAGCGATTCTGGTGCGGCAAATGTGATGATGCCCATTTCAGACTTGGTTTGATTGTGCACTGATATTACCTGTGTCCTACTCTTAATATCTTCCTGATAAAACTGCTACATCTACCTCCTTCTATTTTATCCTATTTAAAAATTAGACCTGTCTTTTCACTTGCAGAGGGTCTGACCTCTAAAAGTTTCTATCTGTCTTCATCCTATTGCCTATGGCTTAAAATTGTTCTTGCATTGTGATTTTATATTTTTATGCTGGTACTGCTTTAATTCGAACTGTGTTTTGAACCTGTGCCAAGTGACTTAATCCAATCAATTTGGTTACATAGAATCTGGTGACTCTGGAGAACTGTGTTTTGAACCTGTGACAAGTGACTTAATCCAATCAATTTGGTTACATAGCATCTGGTGACTCATAGAGTGTGTACCTCTGGAGGAGGGGCAATTGTATAAAGCTGAGTGGTAAAAGATTTTAAAAAAAAAACAGAACTTAGTTTACCTTGAGAGCTGTCTGAGCTAAGCTGGGCATTTTCAGACTTGGTTTGATTGTAAACTAATGTTACTTGTGTCCTGCTCTTAATATCTTCCTGCTAAACTGCTGACTTTACCTCCTTCTATTCTATCCTATTAAAAAAAGACATCTTTTCACTTGCATAGGGTCTGATTCTATAGTCCCAACCACCCACCCTCTCCCAACCCCTAGGTGAGCGCCCTTTATATAGGGCAATCAAGGGACAAGTATCTTCATTACACCATAATTGGTCAATCCTGCTCCTTGTTATCCCCTATCATAGTTCACCTTTTCACACTTGTGAATCATATCAATATGACCTTCATTCAGTGCAGTACATTTTGTGCTTTAATCCTAAGGCAAATTGTGAGACACTGTAAGAAGGACGCCCATCTTCCGATTTATGTCAAAAGATGGGCACCCTTCTCTTTTGAAAATGAGCCCTTATGTATAACTCAAAAGACTTTTTTTCCACTTAACAAATTTAGCAAAAAAGTATTCTGTCCCTGTCATTGCTCTCTCCCTAGATGCTGAAAAGGCTTTTGATAGAGTAGACTGGGCCTACCTTTTCCATGTTATGCAAGGTTTTATATATTGACAAAGTTAAACTACTATATACTAGCCCCACTGCTAGAATTTTGGCAAGTAATCACCTATCTGATTCTTTTTCCCTGAAAAGAGGTACACACCAAGAATGTCCTCTCTCCCCTTACCTTTTCAATATAGCTCTTGAAACACTCATTTTGGCAATCCAATCTCATAGTCAGATATCAGGGATAAAATATAATAAACTAACTACAAAATATCTACCTATGCAGATGGTATTTTAATTTATATGTCTTGTCCAAATTTCTCTTTCCAACTCTTTTCTCTCTGATTGACAGCTTTTCACAATTCTCTGGGTATAAAATAAACCAATCAAAAACTGTTTTATCTCTAAACATCTATGCCCACTTGGACTTAATACACCCATATGACTTAGTCTGGTCTCCCATAAAAATGAGGTACCTTGGTATAGATCTACATACTGATATAATGGACTCAGTTAAACATAATAGAGACCATATACTCACCTTTCTAAAATCCCTACTCTTCTCATGGCATCTCCTTCACTTATCATGGTGGGACAGAATAGAGACAGTTAAAATGAAGGTCTCTCCAAAAGTTAATTACATCTTGAGTATGATCCCCTTGTTGTTTCACAATACATTTTACAAACAAATTGATAAGTTGCTATAATCCACATTTCTATGGAAAGAAAAAGCTGTTGGGATCTCATTGACCAAGCTAAAGGCACCTAAAAATAGATTTGGTGTGATGTTCCCAGAATTTCTTTTGTACCATAAGGCTTTCACTATGCAACTGTCGCGTGCCCGCCCATGCGGGACGCGCTCTCGAGGTCCTTTGCATACCTTCAGGCTTCTTCCCCGGGAGCGCGGGGTTTGTGAGTCCTTTAAGGCAAAATCACCCTCCAGGTAGAGAGGAGACAAAACTGGACCGGAACTCCGGACTGGATTTCTACACTGGAACACTCGGAACTGGAACGCACCGGACAGGTGCGCACTGGAGTGGGGCCCGCTGGACTGGACACACCGGAGTGGCCCCACTGGACAGGAACATACCGGAGTGAAACCCGCTGGACTGGAACACACTGGAACGGAACTGGAACACCCTGGACCTAAGCTTCACCTACACTTGACTGCCTCCCCCTCGGGTTGAGCCCTCAGGTTCTGGCAGCCGGTAGGACTTACAGGAACAACAGGAAGGTCCAGGGGTGCCCCCTGGCACCTAGGCGAAGGCAAGGCAGACAAGCAGGAACTGTCCGGGTTCTGGCAGTCAGCAGGAATCAACACAATGACTAGTAGACTGTACCCAGGCTAATAGGAACGCTATACCCAGGCAACCAGTCATACACAGGTACATACACAGAGCAAAACTCCGGAGACTAGAACAGCTATAAACCAGCTAACAACAAGCTGTGCCCAAGCTAACAAGTCATGCACTGGAAACATACACAGAACAAACTCAGGAGACTTAGTAAAGCTATACACCAGCTAACCACAAAGCTGTGCCCAAGCTAACAAGTCATACACTGGCTGGAAACAACACAGAGAACTAGCAGAGCTAGGCACAGGCTACAAACCAGACGGAGCTAAGCTGGCTAATCTAACACTAGGAACAAACACGAGAGCTATCAGAGCTAGACACAGAAGGGTAGGAAACCCATAGAGCAAAAACACAGAAGGGCTGAAACCCTACAGAGCTATACACACAGAAGGGCTGGAAACCCACAAGCGATAAACACAGAAGGGCTAAAACCCTACAGAGCTATAAACACAGAAGGGCTGGAAACCCACAAGCGATAAACACAGAAGGGCTGAAACCCTACAGAGCTATAAACACAGAAGGGCTGAAAACCCAGAAGGGTAGGAGACCCACAGAACAAATATACAGAAGGGCTGAAAACCCACAGAAGGGTAGGAGACCCATAGAACAAATACATACAGAAGGGCTGAAAACCCACAGAAGGGTAGGAGACCCATAGAACAAATAACAAGGAAAGCAAAACGGTGCTAACAGCACACTAACCTCGGGACCTAAGGCACTGCGGAGGGAATGGCAATGCAAAGGCCAGGACTGTAGTCTTCAGGTGACTAATAAAGCCCATCAACACCAGAGCCACAGGTGCAGCAATCACCTTGCAACCAAACAGAGGCTTGACACTCAGCAGGCATCCCATAGAAAGTAACAGCGGGAGCCATCTTGGATACTGGCAGAGACGAAGAGGCGGCAGCCATCTTGGAAGAGGCATAGCCCACACAGGTGAGGTTCAGTAGGGCAATCAGCACACAGAGCCAGAGAGAAACTAAGACAGACAGAGACAGAACAAGCAGAAGCCAGCACAGCCACTGACTCCCTGAAACAGGGTAAGTATGAGGGTAGTCACGGCCATAGTCGTGACAGTACCTCCCCCTCAAGACCCCCCTCCCGGTCCCCACAGGGGATTCAGGTGTCCAAGGGTAAGTGTGGTGAAACCTCCTGATGGGCTTCAACACACCAACATGAATCACTGGACTGGCAGTAGCAAGCACAACAGGAACTTGAAAAGAGGAGTGGCCCTTGAAACCAGGAAGTCTTTTTGGGCAACCACTATGCCGGCTTAGAGTCTGAGATGCAGCATCTTGGCTGGAACTGGAACTCGGAGCAGGCTCAGCATCTTGGCTGGAACTGGAACTTGGAGCAGGTGTAGCATCTTGGCTGGAACTGGAACTCGGAGCAGGCTCAGCATCTTGGCTGGAACTGGAACTCGGAGCAGGCTCAGCATCTTGGCTGGAACTGGAACTTGGAGCAGGTGCAGCATCTTGGCTGGAACTGGAACTCGGAGCAGGCTCAGCATCTTGGCTGGAACTGGAACTCGGAGCAGGCTCAGCATCTTGGCTGGAACTGGAACTTGGAGCAGGTGCAGCATCTTGGCTGGAACTGGAACTTGGAGCAGGTGCAGCATCTTGGCTGGAACTGGAACTCGGAGCAGGCTCAGCATCTTGGCTGGAACTGGAACTCGGAGCAGGCTCAGCATCTTGGCTGGAACTGGAACTTGGAGCAGGTGCAGCATCTTGGCTGGAACTGGAACTCGGAGCAGGCTCAGCATCTTGGCTGGAACTGGAACTCGGAGGAGATTCAGCTGCAAGGCTGGGCGCCCCCCTCTGGCCGGACTGGGACGTCTCTCTAACATTAGCTTCAGGCAGCGTCTGCCGAGCAGGGTTCAAGAGGAGACGGCCCTGGGATCCCCAGAGCATGCTAGCAGGCTGAAATGCAGAAAATGGGTTTCTCCGGGCCCCAAGCCGTTGAACACATCTTCTCTCAGCTATTGCTTCGGACTGAACAGGAGCTGAACCGGGACTGGGACCCGGACTACAATCAGAGTCTTGACTGGAGCGGGAACTCTGGACAGGAGCTGAACCGGGACCGGGACCCGGACTGGTATCAGAAGCTTGACTGGCAGGGCCCTCAAACTGGACTCAGGAGCTTGGCTGGGAGCGCCCCGCGAACTGGACTTTAACTGAGGCTTGACAGAACACACCCTTTGGACAGGGATCGGAGGCTCGAGCGGAAGCGCCACTCGAACTGGCCTTCGGAGCTTGATTGGAGGTACCCTCCAGACTGGAAGCGGAGGTGCCACCTGAACCACCCTGTGGACTGGCATCGGAGGCTTGGTTAGAAGCCCCCCTCGAACTGGACTTAGTGGCTTAACTGGACGGGTCACTTGGACAAGAACTGGAGACTTGACCCGGAGTGCCACTTGCATAGGCCTTGGAGACTCCATCGAAGGCTTCCCTCGGACTGGACTCGGAGACTTCAAAGGGCGTGCCACTTGAACGAGGACTGGAGGCTCGACCTGGAGCGCCACTTGCATAGGAATCTGAGGCTCCGTCAGAAGCATCCCTCGGACTGGACTCAGGGGTTTCAAAGGGCTTGCCACTTGAAGGAGGACAGGAGGCTCGGTCAGCTGTGCCACTCGAACAGGAATCGGAGGTTCAATTTGCAGCGTCCCTCGGACTGGACTCAGAGGCTTGACTGGGAGCGCTACCTGAACTGGAATCGGAGGCTCAGTATGAAGCACCCCCTGGACTGGATTCAGGGACCTAGGTGTCGGCCCTTCTTGGACTGGAATCAGAGGCTTGGTACGCCGTCTCACTTGGCCGGACCTCATGGACCTGCATAGAACCGTCCCTCGGGCTGAACTCAGAAGCTTAGCTGGCGGCTTCACTCGAACAGGATTCGAAGGCTCTGCTTGAAACCCTCCTCGGACTGGACTCAGCGCTGGTGGACTGTAATCCTGAATAGGAACTAACCCGCTATGGTACCGCAGGCTGCTCTGCTGAGGGGCCTGAGCGGAGGAATTCCCCGGCGTCTTCTTTCGGCCTCAGCCTCCGGAGTATCCCGCAGAGCTGGCTCCTCCAGAAGTCTGAGGCGGTAATCCCAGAGCGAGATAGCAGGATTCATGTCAGAAACTGGGCTATGGCGGACCAGACGCCACCAGAGACGCTTTCTTTCAGCTGCTGCTTCAGGAGTATCCTTCAGGGCAGGATCAGACAAAAGTATTTCCCGGTAATCATGGAGCGTCAAAACAGGGTTCAGAGAAAAAATTGGGTTGTAGAAATCCACACCATAATCAGGAACTGCACTGGTGCTGGACCCTGGATTGTCCACAGGGAACGAAGCTGTGGACAGGTAGCCAACCTGGACGGCTGATCTTGCCGGACTCATGGCCTTTGCATTCTGTCGCGTGCCCGCCCATGCGGGACGCGCTCTCGAGGTCCTTTGCATACCTTCAGGCTTCTTCCCCGGGAGCGCGGGGTTTGTGAGTCCTTTAAGGCAAAATCACCCTCCAGGTAGAGAGGAGACAAAACTGGACCGGAACTCCGGACTGGATTTCTACACTGGAACACTCGGAACTGGAACGCACCGGACAGGTGCGCACTGGAGTGGGGCCCGCTGGACTGGACACACCGGAGTGGCCCCACTGGACAGGAACATACCGGAGTGAAACCCGCTGGACTGGAACACACTGGAACGGAACTGGAACACCCTGGACCTAAGCTTCACCTACACTTGACTGCCTCCCCCTCGGGTTGAGCCCTCAGGTTCTGGCAGCCGGTAGGACTTACAGGAACAACAGGAAGGAAGGTCCAGGGGTGCCCCCTGGCACCTAGGCGAAGGCAAGGCAGACAAGCAGGAACTGTCCGGGTTCTGGCAGTCAGCAGGAATCAACACAATGACTAGTAGACTGTACCCAGGCTAATAGGAACGCTATACCCAGGCAACCAGTCATACACAGGTACATACACAGAGCAAAACTCCGGAGACTAGAACAGCTATAAACCAGCTAACAACAAGCTGTGCCCAAGCTAACAAGTCATGCACTGGAAACATACACAGAACAAACTCAGGAGACTTAGTAAAGCTATACACCAGCTAACCACAAAGCTGTGCCCAAGCTAACAATCATACACTGGCTGGAAACAAACCAGAGAACTAGCAGAGCTAGGCACAGGCTACAAACCAACGGAGCTAAGCTGGCTAATCTAACACTAGGAACAAACACAGAGAGCTATCAGAGCTAGACACAGAAGGGTAGGAAACCCATAGAGCAAAAAACACAGAAGGGCTGAAACCCTACAGAGCTATACACACAGAAGGGCTGGAAACCCACAAGCGATAACACAGAAGGGCTAAAACCCTACAGAGCTATAAACACAGAAGGGCTGGAAACCCACAAGCGATAAACACAGAAGGGCTGAAACCCTACAGAGCTATAACACAGAAGGGCTGGAAACCCACAAGCGATAAACACAGAAGGGCTGGAAACCCACAAGCGATAAACACAGAAGGGCTGAAAACCCACAGAAGGGTAGGAGACCCACAGAACAAATAAATACAGAAGGGCTGAAAACCCACAGAAGGGTAGGAGACCCATAGAACAAATACATACAGAAGGGCTGAAAACCCACAGAAGGGTAGGAGACCCATAGAACAAATAACAAGGAAAGCAAAACGGTGCTAACAGCACACTAACCTCGGGACCTAAGGCACTGCGGAGGGAATGGCAATGCAAAGGCCAGGACTGTAGTCTTCAGGTGACTAATAAAGCCCATCACACCAGAGCCACAGGTGCAGCAATCACCTTGCAACCAAACAGAGGCTTGACACTCAGAGCAGGCATCCCATAGAAAGTAACAGCGGGAGCCATCTTGGATACTGGCAGAGACGAAGAGGCGGCAGCCATCTTGGAAGAGGCATAGCCCACACAGGTGAGGTTCAGTAGGGCAATCAGCACACAGAGCCAGAGAGAAACTAAGACAGAGACAGAGACAGAAACAAGCAGAAGCCAGCACAGCCACTGACTCCCTGAAACAGGGTAAGTATGAGGGTAGTCACGGCCATAGTCGTGACAGCAACAAGGTTGTCATTCATTTTCCCCTCCTGATGGTTATGTTCCTTTATGGTTGCAGCTGGAACGAGATCTTGCTAAACCTTTTTCCTTAAGAATGTTATCATTCATAACGCTACCGTTCTCAAAAAAATGATAATATAATAATTACAAACACCCAAAAATGTATGTTGGAACTAGACCAGTCTATGGATAACTCTTTACACAATTCAATATTCACCTCACTTTGGTGTAATTCGCATATTGAGGTAAATAATTCAATGCTATACTGGAAAGAATGGATATCAAAAGGAATAATATCCATATCAGATGTTTGTGATACTTCTACCAAAACATTTCTTCCATTTGACAGTTTGTAGAAATCTTTCTCCCTTCCTCGCAACACTATAGATGGTTGCAGAAACATTGCCTACATAAATCAGGTTTATTACTTAACTTATCTTATGCCATCCCAAGCATTACTTCTCAATTAGATCTTTTGAAAAGTTCATGTTGCATCTTCACTTTATAAAAATATGCTTGACTATAATCACAGTACCTTTATATGCTCACTCTGGGAACTTGACACAAATTTTAAAGTTGATGCTACTCTACATAGCTTCCTATGGACTATGGTTTTAAAGATCCAGTAGAAGTCCACCAAAGTGGAGAACTCTGAAATCTCATGAGATGCAATAGCAGTAGAAAGAGTTGGAAACTGACCATGGATTCCAGAGATAAGACAGAGAGCCTGATTTCTTAAAAGAAAGTTTATTGATAAAAAGACTCGACACAGCACTGTGTTTCAGCCAATGGCCTGCCTCAGGAGTCTAGAAAATAATAAAGACAACAAAATACAATGAGTAAGTGTATGGGTAATACTATACAAACACTTAAATAACAATACAAAGTTATAACAATTAAATAATATTAACAGAAAAGGCTGAATATTATAATGCAAATAATAAAGATGTTAAAAGTGCAACCAATAAAAATACAACCAATAAAAGATAAAAATTATGTAAACAGAAAAGTATGTTTGTAAACAATGCAAATGATAAAAATGATAAGAAATAGGCAAGGAATAAGCATAAATAAAAACATACATGAACCAACCTGTTGATGGAAACTCTCCAATGTAGGTAGCAAAAAAACTTTTAAGATGTTTTATGGCCTAAAATTTGTTTTCTTTTGTATCTGCATATTCCAACAAGAACCTGACTCTGGTCCTGAGGAACTGAGTTCGATTCCCACTTCAGGCACAGGCAACTCCTTGTGACTCTGGGCAAGTCACTTAACCATCCATTGCCCCAGGTACAAATAACCTGTATATAATATGTAAGCTGCATTGAGCCTGCCATGAATGGGAAAGTGCAGAGTACAGATGTAACAAAAATAAATAATAAATCTCTAGAACTGCAACTCAAACACATGTCATTTGGTAGCAACATGAAACAGGACTATTGTTGGTACACCTTACCAACTGAACTGGGAGCTGTTACTAGTTATCACATTTTCAGATTTACTTAAAAACTTGTCTTTTTTATAAATACTTCTGTTAATTTCTTGTTTATAGGATTTTCTTTTTATTCAGGGACAAATTTTGGATATATTGTCATTTAAAATTATGTTTTCACAGTTACCTTTCTTGAAATGTTAGTGGTTAAGAGGACTATAAATGTCTGTGTTAAATTATATTAAAGAATTTTAGACCTGATTAATAGAAAATTAGTCAAACTATGCTCAAAATTTTTTATTTCAGAGATTTATATTCCAGTTTTACAATGTGGATTATACAGTGAAAAAATAAAACTAGATAAATATAAATTAGCTATTTATAAATGCATGCCCATGGCATTTAAATAAAAGGGTGCATAGCTTACTTATTTACTCCCACCTTTTTTCTTGGTAGCTCAAAGTGAGTTGCAGTAGGTAGTTCCCTGTCAGGCTCATGATCTAATTTGTTATGTGAAACAATGAAGCGTTAAAGGGTCCTTTTACTAAGGTGCGCTAAAAAATGGATTCTGGTAGTGTAGGCACGGGTTTTGGGCATGCGCAGAATCACTTTTCAGTGCACATGTAAAAAGTCCTTAAAAAATTTTTTTTGCCAAAAATGGACTTGGGCCAAAATCAGAATTGCAATGTATTCATTTTGGGTTTGCGACCTTACCGCCAGTCACTGACCTAGTGGTAAAAATCTCACATGGTAACCGGGCAGTAATGACCTACATGCACCAAATACCACTTGGCGCATGTCCGATATGCGCAGCTAAAAATAAAAATTTTTTGGGGCAGTGTGTATTACTGCAAGAGCCACGCAGTAGCCTTGCGGTAACTTCATTTTGCCGCACACTGAGTACGCGAAGACACTTGCGTGGCTTAGTAAAATGGTCCCTTAGTGACTTGCCCAAATCACAAGGAGCAGCAGTGGAGTTTGAACCAGGAACCCAAGGAAAGCAAACTTGCAGCCCTAACCACTACGCTACTCCTCCAGTCTGTTTAGAAGTGATGTTCCTGTCTTAGACATGCTTAAACTGGCAAGTTAGATGCAAATCATTGATAAGGAAGGGTAAAAGAAAATTTGAACAAAAACTTGCCACAGATGCAAAAACTTTTAGTAATAATTGTTTCAGGTACATTAAAAGCAGATAAGGAGTCAGTGAGACAATTAGATCAAGGAGTAAAGGGGCACTCAGGAGAAGAAAACCATAGTGGAGATACTAAGGGGGTATTTTACTAAAGCTTAGCTTGAGTTATCTGCAGTAGGGCCCATGAGAATAAAATGGGCCCTGCTGCAGATAAGCTTTAGAAAAATACCCCCTAAATTAATTCTTTATTTCAGTCTCTATTGAGGAGGATGTAAGAGATCAACCTGTGCTAGAAATGGTATTCAAGGGTGATTGTACAGAGGAACCAAAACAAGTCTCAGTGAACGTGGAAAGTGTAATAAGAAAATCTACTGATAATACCTGGAAAGTGCAGTAAGAAAATCAAAGAGCAGCAAATCATCTGGACTGGATTATACCTCTGTATCGCTATGTGGTGTGACCTTACCTTGAGTATTGTCTGCAATTCTGGTTGTTGCATTTCAAAAAATATAGTGGAATTAGATGATAAAAGGTTTAAGAGGTTTGGGCTCTTCAACTTGAGCCATAACATAAGATATGACTGAGGGGGGATATAATATATGTCTACAAAATCCTCAGTGAACTGTGACATTGAGTTTCAGTTGGATACAATTTAACAAACCTCCCGCGGGTGGCTGCCAGGTACCCAGACTGGAAATCCTGGCTGCAGACACAACTGTATAGTTGTGAACCAGAGTGATGTTAAGCAAGGACTTGTTTTCTTTGAATTGCTACTGCAAGAAAGAACTGTGAGACACTGTCAAGAAAGAGGAGGGGAAAAGGACACAGTGATTGAATTTTACCCCTCCTCAAAGACTGACCCTAGGACTTTGGGATGTTAATGTACTTTCTACTCAGATCTGGAGGAATCTTTGTTTGTTTGCACTGTGCGATTTTTGCAAGGTGTTTAGAAACCTGAAAACCCCGGATAAGATTGGGAGTTGGATTTGTGGTTTGTATTGTTGGAGTGGTGAAGAAGCCCAGCCAAGTAACCCAGACTTTGCCATGCCCTGCACAATACCATAATTTTCAAAACCATAAGTGTTCAGGTCAATATTCAGCCAACAAAAGTCATTTTGGCCAATATTCAAAATGAGTTAACTGGCCGGGAACAGTGGCTGACTAACTCGCTTATCGATGGCTATCAGATCATTTTCACTGGCATTTAACTGGTTATCTTCACTAAAAATGACCAGTTAGTGCTGAAGTGCAAACGGGCTATGCCAGGGGTGTTCTGGGGCATTTTGGGGCGGAGTCAGGTTACCTCCCGATATCGAGTGCTGATCAGCTAGTGTTAGCGCATAACTAGGACTGTATAAACAGCTGTCCAATCTTTATGCATTAACAAATGGCTGGTTAGCTCTGAATATCACCAGGCATGTGCTAGCCAGCTTTAAAAAAAGCCCAGATATTCAATGCCAGCAACTGGATATGGCCCGGCATTGAATATCCAGGTTCAAAGTTAGTGGCAGACATTAACAGTGCTACCCGCCACCAGCTGAATGGGGGGGGGGGGGGGGGGGGGATGTTCACTCCCAGCTAAGAAGAGGCCCAGATATTCATTGCCAAGCCATAGCCATGTACCAGCATTTAATATCTGAGTCTGCAGCAACATCCTAAAGTTATGCAGATATCGCTGATACATACCTGCATACCAAACTGAGCCTAGTTAGGACTACTATTTACATGGTCCAACTTGCCTGGTTAGATATGCAGGCACAGGCACTGAATAACTAGAAAGCCTTCATAACTTCATATTTAGTGTTGCTGAATATTGACAGCCAGCTAGCTTAGCATGGTTTAAGCACTATATCGACCCTGTTGTGTTTTAGGGAAATGTAACCACAGAACAAAGGAGGTGAAAAACTCAATGGGTAGGTTTTCCTTAGGCAGTTTTCAAATGGAAAGCATGCAGTCACTTTTCCTTTGAGAACTGGAACAATGTCCATTTGTAAAAACAACTGTGATGGGTAGTTTTGAAAATTGCACCATGGTATGCCTATGTTACAGATACTTCTTTTGGAATACTGCAAATATGCCAAAATATGTTTGTCTTTGTTTATAAGAATGCAATAATCCTATTTAATTTTCATCACATTGGAAACTCTTAATGTAATGGCTGTGCATAGTAGTACTATTGGTATGTAGCTGAATTCCCTCTTTATCGTAACAAGAGTACTAAATTAAATAGCATAAATAGAAGCATTGCATTAACTCCTAATAGTGTTATTCTTTCTCTTTTTTTTTTTACAAAACACTTTTATCTTCATAAATGATTTCAGATACTTTAGTCAAAAGCCTTGACTGCAAATAACAGGTTTATTCAAAACCTACCTTTAAAGGTTTACCCGACAGTAATTCTGGGCTGATACCAGCACTTCTAGTTCACCTTCTCCACTTCTTTGCATCAGGATTTTAATAGAGTGGTTGTCAGTGGAAAACAGATAAAAGCTACTGTTTAGAGTAAGTTATGGTAAATAGGCAATTTTTATAATGAAGGTTCTATCTTAAATTCAGCAATGTAAAAGGTGAATGGAAAATATTCCATACAGATTTTTTCTGGACACAAATGTAATGTCTCAGATTTAACCAGCACTCTTGGTGTTAACAGGATTTTGCATCCTAATTATAACAGGTTGCCTCAAACTAGGCTCCAAGGAGAAAATTCAATAAATGGTACCCAAAGTTAGGTGCCGGGATGATATGTGTTAAATTAGTATTCTTACCTCTCTACCTTTACGTAGGCAGCAATATTTGTCACTCAAGGGTATACATTGCCTTTAGTATAATCAAACTCATCCCTATGGAAATTAGCCAATTTTGTTCTTGCCTATACTTCTCTATAATCTGAAGTTCAGCCGCCTTCGGTTCATATAATGGAGATCCCTGTATTTGTTGCATTAAAACCCTTTAGTGTCCAATGATCCCATCAATCTGTTCCCATATGCATTATTACGGGAACATTGGACACTAAAGGGTTAAACTAACTTTCTCTTGTATCTCCTCTCTTTGTAGATAACGTCCTACAATGCATCTGCTGTCAGTAATATTCCAGTGAACAACTTGTAATAACTTCATTCCATCTGCAAACATAATCATCATTTCCCCCCAAACAAGGTTCCTTATTCAACCTTAATCCCCTTGGCACCTGTTGCACATGACAATATTCGATCATAGCTACTGAATGCATCTCTGACTTTACAAGTGCTTATGTGAGGGATTCTTCATAATTTATCCTACTTCTGGCTACTATAAATATACCTGAATCTCAGGGGTTGATTATGGCTACCTTGGATGTTGTTGTCTTATACACAAATCCTCAACATAGTGCTTTGGAAGTGGCTTATGAATACCTTCACAGGCCTCTATTTCAGGAGAAAAATTACATGTATTCATGCAATCATTGTCTTATGTTATTTGTCATAACTTTTTTCAATTAACCTCCACTGCTTCTTAGGACTGTACTGCCAATACTTCTGTTGAACTACTAGCTGATCACTTTATATAAGAAATCAGCTCCAGTCTACCCTTACAATTATACCTGCTAATTCTGCTATGGCTCTCAGTCCTATTCTTACACCAGTACCATCCTCAATATTTTTTGATGACTCAAAGGCTGCCTCTCTCACTCATCTTTGGTCATACTTCAATCTCCCTTCATTAGCTTCTTTAAGTTAAATGATCTCTTCCACCCACTCTACAACCTGTTCTTGGACCTGATTCCTTCGTTCAGGTATAAAATACTGAAGTACAGCCTGATGCCTCTTGCCTTACAATTGGTCCCTAAAAGTTTATTTACTGGAAACATACCTTTATGAAACCTGTTCTGAAAAAAAAGTGAATGCAGACCGTTCTTTGGTTGAGAATTACTAACCAATCTTGAATCTTTGCTATCTATCCAAGCTGACAGAGAAAAATGTTTTTCAACAATTACTACAATGTATCAAGAATCTACTTGTACTGCACCCATGGCAATTGGGCTTCCATCCACAATACAGAACAGAGACTTTTAAAACAGTTGTTTCATTGAATCTCTCCTTCACCTTTGATTTGGTGGATCATGCCTTATTAGTAACCAGACTTACATCCATTAGCATCATGGGCAAACTTTTAGACTGGGGTACCTCTCATCTATGGGACAGGACATTTAGAGTTTCAGGATCTTCATCAAATTCCACCACCTGCCCTCTGTCCAGTGACATTTCACAGAGTTCAGTCTTAGCACCTCTGTTATTTAATATTTTCCTAAGTCCTCCTTCAGCACGTCTACATGATCATGGGTTAAAGTATTCTATTAAGCAGAAGTTATTCTCTTGGTTGATTATCTCAATTCCCTTTTTATTGATCATATCAGGATTCGATACTGTCTGAATGTGACATCTGATTGGCTAGCAGCAAACTGCTTGGTTCTTAATTCCACAAAGACTGTAGGTCTCTCTCACTGCAGACAAATCCTTTTCTACTTCTTTATCCATTACTATAGGCAATACAACAATCTCTGTTGTTACAGAATTCAAGTACCTAGGAATAGTTCTCATCCAGCACCTTTCATTTGCTGCACAGATAGCAGGATTGGTCTTTTGGACACTTGCAGGCTTATTTTTGAAAGAGAAGGACGCCCATCTTTCGACACAAATCGGAAGATGGACGTCCTTCTCACAGGGTCACCCAAATGGGCATAATCGAAAGCTGATTTTGGGCATCCCCAACTGCTTTTTGTTGTGGGAATGACCAAAGTTCCTGGGGGCATGTTGGAGGCATAGCGAAGGCGGGACTTGGGTGTGCCTAACACATGGGTGTCTTCGACCCATAATGGAAAAAAAAGGGTGTCCCTGACGAACACTTGGATGACTTTGCCTGGTTTTTCTTACGACCAAGCCACAAAAAGGTGCCCTAAAAGACCAGATGACCACCGGAGGGAATCAGGGATGACCTCTCCTTACTCCCCCAGTGGCCCTCCCCCCTAAAAAATTTTTTTAAATATTTTTTGCCAACCTCTATGCTAGCCTCAAATATACCCAGTTCCATAAGCAGTATGCAGGTCCCTGAAGCAGTTTTAGTGGGTGCAGTGCAATTCAGGCAGGCGGACCCAGGCCCATCCCCCCCCTGTTACACTTGTGGTGGTAAATGTGAGCCCTTCAAAACCCTCAGAAACCCACTGTACCCACATCCAGGTTTCCCCCTTCACCCATAAGGGCTATGGTAGTGTTGTACAGTTGTGGGTAGTGGGGTTTGGGGGGGTTTGGGAGGCTCAGCACATAAGGTTAGGGAGCTATGTACCTGGGAGCTTTTTCTGAAGTCCACTTCAGTGCCCCCTAGGGTGCCCGGTTGGTGTCCTGGCATGTCAGGGTGACCAGTGCACTACGAATGCTGGCTCCTCCCATGACCAAAAGGCTTGCATTTGGTCGTTTCTGAGATGGGGGTCCTTAGTTTCCATTATCGCCGAAAATCAGAAACAACCAAGTCTAAGGACGACCATCTCTAGGGACGACCTAAATGTCAAGATTTGGATGTCCCCGACCATATTATTAAAACGAAAGATGGACACCCATCTTGTTTCGATAATGCGGGTTTCCCGCCCTTCACCGGGACATCAAGGTAAAGAAATTTCTTACTTGATAGTTTATGCATCAAGTTATGTAGTGTACATTTTAGATGTTTACTTAAGACATTTATTATGGAAGGAAATGAATTCATTAGTTTTTAATTGATTGTCAAGAATCCTATATTTCCTGGGTTGTCCAGACTCTTTGTATGTAACCCGCATAGAACTGTGAGGTTTTGTGGGCAATAAAAACAAACGGCTCTGTTTAATAAGCTGCACTGTAGGCATGCTAACTTTTTAGCATGCACTAAAAATAGCACATGCTAATGCTAGAGACCCCATATTCTTCTGGGTGTCTCTAGTGTTAGTGCTAACTTTTTACGCACACTAAAAAGTTAGTGTGCTTAGAGCGCAGCTTAGTAAACAGGGCCCAAAGTGTTATGTTATGCTATATTTGAATGTAAACCACATGGTCTGAATTACATGTTGTAACAAACCTCAATTGAAGGTCTCTACCATCTACTGAATTTGTGAAATTAATGGTCTCTAAAGTCATAGCACACGTTTTACAAGCTCCAGTACCACATTTAGTATGTTCTGAAGGTCTTTCTATTGAATATGATAAATCACAAGTTGGCAGCGGTGCGGGGCTCAATAGTTCTTTTAAATTTCTTCCCCATGAGAAGACACTCGTAGCTGCAGCTGAGCAAATCGGGGGTGTGATCTTAAAACATCACAGTTCTTCTGAATTATTTTTGCCACCTCTTCCCCACCAGTCATATATCGATCTACAAAAGTATTGATCCCCTTGCCAGGGTTTTCAACTTCATTCAGGAGTAGCTAACAGTTGTTGTACTTGGCTTGTCTATGTGCCAATTTTAATATGTTCTTTTGATAATTCCTGTCAATCAAATTCTGGGAAAGTATCTCTGAGTGTTTCTTGAAGTTCTGATCCTCTGTGCAAATCCTCCAAAAGGGTAAGCTATTCTTTAACCTTCTTGGATGGCAACTATGGTATTCCAGAAGTGTATTTCTGTCTGTTGGCCTGATAAACACATCCATAGCAAACCCATTTGCCATTTGTCTAAGCTCGACATCCAAAAAACGTATCTGTTCATTCATGCAAATAAGAATGCGTAAACTGAATCACTTGCTGGGAAGTGTTAAGCTAAGACATAAACACTAAAAATGTTCCTTCATCCCCATTTCATAGGACAAAAACGTCATTAATATAATGCCGCCAAAGAGAGATTTTCGTCCAAAATGGTGAAAGACAAAATCAATTTTGACTCAAACTCTGACATATAAAGATTAGCAATTGTGGGGGCAGAAGTCACCCTCATAGCTACTCCATGTCTGTAAGTACAGCTCATCCAAGAAAAGAAAATGATTTACACATAAGGCCAACTTTGTCAGTTGATGTAAAATGTAGATGGGACCTCATGAGGTCTAGGTCTAGATTCTAATGCACACCAAACAAAAAAGAGAGCTTTGTCTTGGGGTATCGCTGTATAAAGAGACTTAATATCTAATATAGCCATGAGCAATTGTTGATTATCCAAATGCTGAACTTCAGAAATAATGCTTAAACAATTGCTAGTATACTTGATGAAAAAACATTCAGAACCAAAGATTTCAAGAATACATCCACAAACAATGAAAAGGGCTCTAATAATGAGCCTCTTGAAGAATGTATCAGTCTACTCAGAGGATTCATCAGTTGTTTGTAAATTTTAGGTAATGTGCACAATACAGAAATAACAGGATGGGAAGGATTCAGATACCAAAATTCTGTTATAGTAAGGAACCCCCAAAAACTGGATCTGTGCTTCTGATTTGGCAGGCGGGGGTCCCAAACCCCACCAGCTGAAGCATTTTTTCCAGCACTGGTCTCCAGCCCCACCGCATTTCCTGCCCTGCTCGCTCTTTCCCTCACACCTGGCATGTGTGTTTAGTGAAACTGAGCATACGAGCATGCTCAATTTCATTAAAACGAGAATGCCAGACAAATTATTTTTTTATTTCCTGCCACGTATGGTGTTTCTGGACTTAATCGGCAGTTGGTGCGTGCAGATCGGTCACCTCAGTGGGTGGTGGTAAGGGCTCCTTGCTGCGTGGCCATATGTAACATAGTAACATAGTAGATGACGGCAGAAAAAGACTTGCACAGTCCATCCAGTCTGCCCAAGAAGATAAATTCATATGTGCTACTTTTTTATTTGTACTGTCCTCTTCAGGGCACAGACCGTATAAGTCTGGCCAGCCCTATCCCCGCCTCCCAACCCCAACCCCGCCTCCCACCACCAGCTCTGGCACAGACTGTATAAGTCTGCCCAGCACTAGTCCCGCCTCCCAACCACCAGCCCCGGCACAGACCGTATAAGTCTGCCCAGCACTAGCCCGCCCTCCCAACCACCAGCTCTGCCACCCATTCTAGGCTAAGCTCCTGAGGATCCCTTCCTTCTGCACAGGATTCCTTTATGTTTATCCCACGCATGTTTGAATTCCGTACTGTTTTCATCTCCACCACCTCCCGCGGGAGGGCATTCCAAGTATCCACCACCCTCTCCGTGAAAAAAACTTCCTGACATTCTTCTTGAGTCTGCCCCCCTTCAATCTCAATCATTCTACCGCCTTCCCATCTCCGGAAAAGGTTTGTTTGCGGATTAATACCTTTCAAATATTTGAACGTCTATATCATATCACCCCTGTTCCTTTTCCTCCTTTCCTCACAAGGTCACTCCCCATCTCCCATCCTCGTAGCTTTTCTTGCACCGCTTCAATTCTTTTTACATCCTTAGCAAGATATGGCCTCCAAAACTGAACACAATACTCCAGGTGGGGCCTCACCAACGACTTGTACAGGGGCATCAACACCTCTTTTCTTCTATATGGTAAGAGTTCTCTTACCGAATAGCCATGTGTCTCATGGCTTTTTTACCCGATGAGGTAAAATGGGTCCTGGTGTGTGGGGAAAAACGGGCCCTGCCTTTTTCCCACAACTTGGTAAAAGGACCCCTAAGTGACCAAAGTTAGGACTGCTATATATGTTGGTCTAATTTGGTTGCTTAGCCATGCAGGCATAGTCTGGAAAATGGGGTTTGAAAATATCAATTTGGACGTTTTGGAGAGAAAAATGTCCAAATGCTGCTTTATCCCACTTTTTAGATTTTTTTTTTCTTTTTTGAAAATGAGCCCCACAGTGGAATAAATTGCCAATTATTACTCAAACTGTATGCCATATTTTTCCATTTTTTGCACTTTCAAAAGCCAAAGAAGTTCCTTGTTTCCAAATATAAATACCATATTTTACAGTACCATTGTAATGAATGTTGTACCTACAATATGTAATTATTGAATTATGATTTTGAGACATCTTCTTTTGTAT
>NW_021963880.1:37500-49999 GCF_901765095.1 Microcaecilia unicolor
AGTGCATTGTGTTGGAACAACAGTATCGCTCCAATTGGAGGGTGATTTCAGTGGTGTTCCTAGGGTGGCTGACACCCAGGGCGGATCGCCGATGCGACCCCCCCTCCGGTGAAAGGCCACCCCCCCCGGTGAAAAGACACACCTCCCCCTGGCGAAAGGCCACCCCCCGGGTGCATTTTTACCTTCGGGGGGGGGGGGTGCCGCGCGCCTGTCTGCTTCGCTCGTTCCATGCTCCCTCTGCCCCGGAACAGGAAATAACGTATTCCGAGGCAGAGGGAGCACAGAACGAGTGGAGCAGACAGTCGCACGGCACCCCCCCCCCCAGCGTGCACCCGGGCGGACCGCCCCCACCGCCCCCCCTTGTTACGCCACTGGGTGATTTTGAGCGTTAGCTACAGCAATCTGAACAACAGTTGATTTTTTTTTTGTTTAATTCAGTTGAACTCCATGGACTGAATGTTAGGGTTGAATAGTCCACCTTCTTTTAGACAGCCTGTTGATTGGCTTTCTGGTTGGTTTGACAGTGATTGGTTGTCCTCTGATAGAAAAGGTGGAGCTCTGTTTTTAAGATCTTACAGGCATTTTTTGTCAGTTAACCTTCCTGATTTTTGGAAGCAGTTGTCATGACACAGCTTTGGTGAAATGAGGATTCCCTGTTGGGTATTGTGGCCTGTCAGCATGCTGGTCTACTTTTGATTGGAATAAGAAGACAGCGTGAGATAAGTGGATTATACAGAATTACTGACTTTGGAGTACAGCGACTGTGATTAATGTTCTTTGGCCTGTGGATGGACATGTGGATTTCTACTCTGTTTGGGAACTGAAGAGACTTTTGCACTACAATAGAGTGGAGTTTTTTTCTTATCTATGATGGTGTCCTGTGCTTAAGCCTTAAATTTGGTTGGCTTGAGTGGTTACACTGAGGTCTTTTTTCACTACTTTTTTGAGTGTGAAGGTAAATAGTTTCTCACTTAGAGTAATCCTATATGTGCTGATTTTGGATTTTGTTTGATTTTTGAATTTTTGAAGATATTTTGCTCGTATGAACTTTAACACTAACTCTTCCAAATGAGCTAATTTAAGTAATACATATTCCTGACCCCGGAATTTGACAAAATAATTCTGAGGAATTTTTTAAAAGAAATGTCTCCAAGGCCAAAGCCTAGGAACAAAGCTGAAGAAATTCTTTCCTCATTCTCTACAATTTAACAGAGACATCGAGAAAGGCATAGATCTTGTGTCTGTGAAACAGTTGTGATCTAGATACAAAATATAATGTAAAATACTGGGCCTAATATTCAAAACAATTTTTATTATGGCCCCTATGAGCTGACACCAGTTGTGGTCATCACATTTGGAACTTCATCCACACAAGTTCATTTGCAGTCTTCTAGAATATGGGTATTTGCTTATGCTGGTCCTTTTTTGTGGAATCTGGTTCCTTGAGGGGTCACTTGTGGCTATAAAGGTTGTTTTATGTGGAGTCTTTAATTGTAGAGTTCTGAGAATTGAGGGGGGGGGGGGTTATATGTCTATAAAGAATAACTTTATGGGGGTGTTCTAAGCTTAAGCTAGTGGAGGAGTAGCCTAGTGGTTAGTACAGTGGACTTGTAACTATGGGCAAGTCACTTAACCCTCCATTGCCCAGGTACAAGATAAGTACCTGTATTAT
This sequence comes from Microcaecilia unicolor, assembly GCF_901765095.1. Lineage (NCBI taxonomy): Eukaryota > Metazoa > Chordata > Amphibia > Gymnophiona > Siphonopidae > Microcaecilia > Microcaecilia unicolor. The sequence continues at coordinate 39,173 of NW_021963880.1, forward strand.
GTAAACCACTTTGAATGTAGTTGCAAAATACCACAAAAGGCAGTATATTAAGTCCCATTTCCCTTTCCCTTATTGCTATGTTCCTCACATTGAAGATGCTCAATAATGTGAGTGATCTAATATTGTCGACAGATAGATACTGTATATTCCTTGTTTTCTCCTTTTGCTTCTGATCTTTGCTAAGATTTGGATTCCTTGTGTATCTACCTTGTTCCTAATCATCTCTGGTTGCTGAAATCCAGCCATTTTTCTGTCCTGGTTTTCTGGTTGGTTGCCTCTGTGCTGCACTGCATCCCTGGCTCCATCTTTATGTTGCTAAGCCTGGTGGCTAACAGCAACGAGGCTTAGTCCAAATGTTAGGCAGCTGCTGCTGCAGATTGACATGCACACGTTCCTTGCTCCTGCAAACTAAGGTGCAATGTCATGCAATTTGAGGTCCACACATGAAGTATAGTAAAGTGTTCAAGTTCCTGGCTGGCAGGTGCAAATCATGCTGCTTAATATGATTTGCTGTAATCTGCATTAATTATTCATGTGTTGGTTATCCTGCACTTGCAAGCTACACAGCTCCTTTGAATATTTTTTGCATTAAGCCACATTGAGTCCACATAAGTGAATCAATGGTTAACTCACTAAACTGCATTAAATATGCTGGTTTATCACTCATTAACTCTTGCATTTACCATTAAAACACTTTTAGATATAGATGTCCCAATTCTTCAGCTAAGGACTGTTTAGTTAATTTTTGTTCTTCCCTGCTGATTTTTAAATTGGAATATAAACTATACCTTTTAAAAATATTAAGCAAAGAAAATGATAAATCACTCAAGAGTTCTTTTACTAAGCTGTGGTAAGAATTGGTCTTAGAACGCCCTTATGCGTGTTTTTCCCATGCACCAAGGCCATTTTTACTGTGGCTATAAAAAGATCATTTTTTCTATTATTTTCATTAATGATCATATGCTAATCTAACCATTAACATGTGGCCATTTTAAAAAGTACTGTGGGAACAGTTACCACTAACTATTTAGGAGGTAGTAAGGGCTCCCATGTTAACCATGCATTAAACAGTTGACACGTGGTAATGTAGATACGTTAATTGGTTAGTGTAAGAATGCCCACTCTCCACCCATAACACACTTCCTCAAAAAAATAGGTATCACATACCCCCTATTTACTAAGCCATGCGGCAATACCGACATAGCCCATTCAAAGTGAATGGGCTGTGTCGGCATTAGCACATGGCAGCCGCTAGCGCAGCTTAGTAAATGGGGGGATAGTTACCACGCACACACACATGCTTAAACTAGTGTGGAATTCTTTAGTGTGTCCAGCGTTAGGCTATTTTTGCTGCATTAAGTATGCATTAATGCTTAAGGCAACTTAGTAAAAGGACCATAGTAAACAAGAACAGAAAAAAACAACAAGACAAAAAAACCTCTGAGAAAGCACAGAAGTCCACATCCAGGAGAAAAAGTGCATAAATATATAATTACAAAAAAAAAATTCAAGACATTATGGGGCCCTTTTACAAAGCAGTGGTAAGCCCAACATAGGCTTACCACTCACTAAAAGGAAAATACTGCTGGGCTATCACAGCAGCCCAGCAGTAGTTCCCACCCCCAGCGCACACTATTTCTGGCACTACAAAAATATTTTACTCAGCGGTAATCTGGCAGTGCCACATGCTGCCTGGTTACCGTCGGGGTAGCACGGGAGCCCTTATTGCCACCTCAATGGCTGGCGGTAAGTGCTCCCACCCAAAACGGGCATGCGGCAAGCACGTCCATGTCTTTAAAAAAAAAACCAGCTTTTACCTACTGCAGAAAAAGGGGGCCCTCAGTGTGCATAAAAATATGTGCTGAAGCCAGTGCAGGCCCCCTTTTGCTACAGCTTCGTAAAAGGACCCCTAAAAGAGAGAACTAACTCCTACCAATTAACCAGCCAGATCCAATTATCACCACAATCTAATCATAGCTCCAAAAGATGTGATTATTCAGTCCTTCTTCCAGTCAGAATTACATTTTTCCGAAAGTGTAGAAATCCAAAAAAATGTTATTTAGTCTTTGGTAACATCTTTTTACTAATCTGCGGTAAGCACTAATGCATGACCATTGCGCTGAGGCATCCCAACAGTAATTCTGCAATGTGTACATGTAAACCACACACTAAAAAACAATTTTTATTTTTCCGTAGAGGGGACATATCTGGGGGCAAAGAGTGGGTGTTTCTACACTAATCAGCATAGGATTAGTGTATGAGCCCTTACCACCTACGAAACAGGTGTCAGTAAATGCTCATGTGCTTATTTTGGCAACATTAGCACATGAAGAATATATCAACAGGGTAATACTGACAAAACCAATCAAAAAACTAAGTGGGCCCTTTTACAAATGTGTGCCAAAAAGAGGCCTACGGCAGTATGAGTGCATGTTTTTGGTGTGCGCCAGACACATGGAGGGGCATTTTCGAAAGAAACGTCCAAGTTGTGATTTGGACATCTTTGCAAAACGTCGAAATCCAGGAGCAGGGAAAAACGTATTTTTGAAAAAAAAATGGACGTCCATCTTTTGTTTCAAAAATACCATCAGAGACGTCCAAATCCTGAAATTTGGACGTCCCTAGATTTGAACATCCTTGGATATGGATGTTTCTGACTTTCAGCGATTATCAAAACCAAAGATGTCCATGTCAAAAATGTCCAAATGCAAGCCATTTGGACGTGGGAGGAGCCAGCATTTGTAGTGCACTGGTCCCCCTGACATACCAGGATACCAATCAGGCACCCTAGGGAGCACTGCAGTGGACTTCATAAAATGCTCCCAGGAACATAGCTCCCTTACCTTGTGTGCTGAACCCTCCCACAAAAAACCCAAACCCACTACCCACAACTGTACACCACTACCATAGCCCTTATGGGTGAAGGGGGCACCTATATATGGGTACAGTGAGTTTGTAGTGGGTTTTGGAGAGCTTACTGTTTCCTCCACAAATGTAATAGGTAGGGGGGTATGGGCCTGGGTCCGCCTGTCTGAAATGCACTGCAGTACCCACTAAAACATCTCCTGGGACCTTCATGCGCTGTCATGGACCCGAGTATGACATCTGAGGCTGGCACAAAATATTTCTAAAGATGTTTTTTGAGGGTGGAGGGGGGTTAGTGACCACTGGGGGAGTAAGGGGAGGTCATCCCCGATTCCCTCCGGTGGTCATCTGGTTATTTCGGGCACCTTTTGTGCCGTATTCGTAAAACAAACATGTCCGGGTGAAAACATCCAAGTGTTCGTCAGGGACGTCCTTGCTTTTTTTGATTATGGGTCAAAGACATCCAAGTGTTAGGCACACCCAAGTCGTGCCTTCACTACGCCTCCAACACCCCCCTTGAAATTTGGATGTCCGTGCGATGGACTGCAGTTGGAGACATCCAAAATCGGGTTTTGATTATACCGATTTGGACGTCTCTGGGAGAAGGATGTCCATCTTCTGATTTATGTCGAAAGATAGATGTCCTTCTCTTTTGAAAATGAGCCTGTTATGGTACCACATCTAGAAAAAAGTGATTATTTTAATTTGTCAGAAAATGGACATGCGGCAAAATGAAAACCAGCGTGCGTTCATTTTTGGCCTGGAACCTTACCATCACCCATTGACTTAGCTATAAGGTCTCACATACTACTCAGGCAGTAAGCATGCAGTGCGTGCCAACAGCTGTTTACCATCAAGTAGGTATCCCGTGGTAGAAAATAGAAAATATTTTCTACTGTGTGTTTTTGGTGGGTGCCAAATTTGCAATTACCGCCCAGGGCACATGGTAGCCAGACGGTAATGCTGCTTTGGTGTGCACTGGCCGTGCATAGGCCCTTACATGCCTTTGTAAAAGGGCCCCTAAGTATAATGTTTACTTAAAGCTAACTAACCCCTCTCTTTACAAAGCCGCCCTAGTGGCTTTCGCATGGCAATGCTGGTACAGCCCATTCAAAGTGAATGTGCTTTGTCAGCATTACTGCACTGGCAGCCACTACAGCTTTGTAAACAGGGGTAAATATGTTATTTAATGATAGAGAACCTTTTCATGCTGTCCTATTTTTCTGATACTAGGTTTCCCTGGTTTAAGCATATCTGATCTTTCATGTCTTCCTAACTTTGGAAAACTAGACTGGCATTTCATCTTGTTGCTAGAAAGGTATGTTGAAACACCTGAGAATAGTGTGTTGCCTCTTTATAACCAAGAAAATGACACTATTGATACATCTAAAGATTTTTTAAAAAACAGGTACAATGCATCTCAGGCAATTAAAAAAAATTAAAGAGGTTCAATTCATAAAGAATTTAAAAATATAGAATGAAAATGTTGACTATCATTTTATTGTAAACAGTCACTGAAATGAATTCAATGACTAATTAATGTAAATGGAAAGATGTGATCTCTAAATCATACAACAGTAGCACATGGCTATTAATTTGGAAAATGGAAAATCAGCCATTTTCCAGCTGCACTGAATATGGCCTTAGTGTACAGGAAAGACCAACATAAGGGCACACTAAGTCCACGTTTTCCTGCAGCTTAGTAAAAACAGCCCTTAATCACTTGTAAGGGATCTTCAAAAAAATAGAAGCCTCAATGCAAGAACCTGAAGCTTCAAAATAATAAATGTTCTTTTTGAATGTAAATGCATTTAACATTTAATGTCAGGGAAAACTTAAATTCTGACCTCAAAATAAGGCATCTGTTTTTCTTAAGGTAGGCTATCATCACTATCATTTCATTCGTATCATTGCAGAAGGTAATAAGGAGGGTTTCCCTAGTCATAATAAAATCTTTAGAGTTTTCTAAGAAACACATCAAATCAAAATTTCTTTCTTGAGTCAACCCCCCTATACCTTCCTCATTACTACCCTCCTTATGGACCTTATTAGGAAATAAGAATTCATGAGTAGCAATATTTAACTCTTCTTTGGAATACTTCCTAAGTAAAATCTCTGCAGACAACAAATGAGTAGAAGGGAAATTAAGAAAATGCTAATTCTTCATCCTAATAGTATTCTCAAGAGCCTCTAATTATTAATGTAAAGAAAAAGTTCTTAATTGCAGAGGCATGCACAGCATGTAAATTTATTTATTAATTTATTGGGATTTATTAACTGCCTTTATGTAAAAGCCTGTGGCTCCAAAACTGAAGCATGTTTTTCTATCATGGAAAACTTGGAGTCCATAAATTTAGAAATAGTCTCATTGGTGATATTTCATAATTGAATTATCCTTTCTTGAAATATGCCTTCTATTCTAGTCATTATTTGACAAGTATCCCTCAAGACACTACCCTTAACAACTATCAAATATCCTGGATTCCTTCAGCAAAAGTCATTAAGGAGACCACTTTAGCATATCAAAATCAATCACCATTGAAGTAGAAACAGGAACCTCCAAAATGGTCTCATCTAAAGGTGTTAAGGCATTAATGGGAATATCCAAACAAGAATTATACAAACAAATCAAAGGAGAAGGAGGTGGAAATCAGTGGTGCTCATACAAACTCCTTCCTGTGGACAAGGATTGAACATATCACCATAACTCTGATCCACAACCAACTGCCCTTAAATATCAGGGTCAATGCAGTAATGCTTTTAGACTTTTCTAGTTACATATTATAATGTAAATGCCTGTCCAAATGTTCCTTGCTGGATATCCCTGGTACTCCATCAGGGCTCTGAAGAGGTTCAAAGGGGCATTCCCCTTTGGGCATGCCCCTTAAGGCATGTACCTTCAGCCATGTGCTGCAGCATGACTTTGATTTTAAAGGCAGCCACTGACATCATTGAAGTGCACTCCGCTGCCTCTCAGGTACTATTTCAGCAAGAGGGACAGTCCAATTCACCCCATGTTGCTGCATGACCAAAAGCACTTTCTTCCAACTCCTCTGAAGGCATGGTTTTGATGTTATAAGATCTCTTTTTCATGGCCATGACATCAGTGGGGCACCCTCCATTGCATGCCTGACTTTCATCTCAGGTGTTACTCTGATAAGACGGAGAAATTCCAATTCAGTTTTAGCTTGCACTTTCTTCCTGTTCTTGCCCTACTTTGATGGTGGGCTTTTTTGTCTTGTTATTTTAGGAATTGTTGTTGTTGCTGTGGTTGTTCGTATGGTATTTAGTGATAGAGAACCTTTTCATGCTGCCCTATTTTTCTGATAATAGGTTTCCCTGGTTTAAGCATATCTGAGCTTTCATGCTTTCCTATCTTTGGAAAACTAGACTGACACATCTCTTTAACATTTTGTAATTGCTTGAAATGTATTGTACCTGTTTTCAAAATCTTTGTATGTATTAGTGTCATTTTCTTGGTTATAAAGAAGTAATATACTATTCTCAGGTGTTTCAACATACCTTTCTAGCAATAAGAGGTATGTAGAACACCTGAGAATAGTATATTACTTCTTTATAACCAAGAAAATGACACTATTAATACATACAAAGATTTTGAAAACAGGTACAATACATTTCAAGCAATTACAAAATGTTAAAGAGATCCAATTCATAAAGAACTGTAAAATATAGAATGAAAATTCTGAATATAATTGTATTATCAACTGTCACTGAATTATATGTTGAAAATAATGATCAATCAGTATAAATTATTTAAAATTGGAAAGGTGTGATATCTAAATCATACCCTTACAGGTTGGCATGTTGCCACCTTTTTCACTGACTGTACTTTATGAAAGATTTCAAATTACAGATAAATATATATAAAGTGCTAACCATAGTCAACTCTGCTATGCAGAGAAAGTTTGTGAAGCGCAAGTACAATAGAGAATTACAAGTTCTTACTGTGATACCCTTGTGCAGTTAAAAGCCAGTCTTTTCTTATGCAATTAAAGGATATAAATTCAACAATCCCATGTTTCTTGAAATTTAAATCCATAATTATCAATGTGGGCTATCATTAGATATGTTATTGTACCACTAACTCATGCTATTTTAGCGCAGGTCCAATTTTATAGCCCACATTGATAAATTTCCCCTTTATTGTACAAAGCAGGAACAATAAAACTAACTCAGAATCAGTCTGTGAAATAGTAAGTGAATCTGTGTTCTCCTTAGTAGAATTAACTGGTTAATTAGAAATTGTGGTTAAGTAAATGGGTAACAAAAAAATCAACCTGCAAAATAAATATTTACATCTGATGTTGAGCATCCTGTCCTATGTAAAGTTCAAAGAGGTTCTGAATTTGGTCTTCATCATGAAAGTTATTGGGAAACTATCATAGAAACAGAGAAAATGATGGCAAAAAAAGACCATGAGCCCAATATTCTAAACAATTTAAAAGGCCAGAAGAGTCTCCTGGCCATTTAAATCACCTCGCTGGGGCTGAAGGGGCATTGTCAGTGACAGTTAACCAGATAATGTCACTGAAAGTGCCCGATTAGCACCCGAACTGACCAGGGGTAGAGTTGGACTTAGCTTGTTAAGTGCAATTTTCAGTACTTAGGGGTCCTTTTACTAAGCCACAGCAAAAAGTGTCCTGCGGTAGTGTGGATGTGTGTTTTTGGCACACATCAGACCGGTTTTTACAGTTTATGGGAGCAGGGATTTTCTTCAATGGGTTGGAAAAGAACCTGCAGTAAAACTGAAACCAGCATGCCTTAACGCCACCCATTCATCTAATGTGCTAGCCTGGCAGTAGTCTTGTTTTGGCATGTGCTGCGCCTTTGTAAAAGGTCTCCATAATTTGTCCCGATGGTATGGGCACATGCCAAATCCAGAATTACTTCCAGGGGGTGTGCTAGCCTAGCGGTGGTCTCATTTTGGTGCACACTGCATGCGCATAGAGCCTACCGCCCATTGTAAAAGGGCCCCTTAACTTGCTATGATAACCTCATAAACACAGCCTTATCTTTATGCAGTTCTTCATAGCTGATTAAGGGCCTCTTTTACAAAGCTGCGGCAAAAGGGGGTCTGCACTGGCATTGCACATTGAGGCCCCCTTTACCGCAGCAGGTAAAATAAGTAGGTCTTTCTTTTTTGAGGAAATGGCCACGCAGCAAGTGAAGCACTTACTGCATGAAGCAGTTAACCGCGTGAGGAAAAGCAGAAGTCCAGCGGTAGTTCCCACCCCCAACGTGCCATCGTATCTGGTGCTATAAAATTATATTTATTTTTAGCGTCGGTGTGTACCCAGCGGTAATTGGGCAATGCCACGCACTACCCAGTGACCACCGGGTTAGCACGGGAGCTCTGGTTATGTGCTGAATATTGCACTTAACCAGCTATGTGTTAGCTGGCTCTGCAAACCCGATATTCAATGTCCGTGCTTGGACATGGCCCAGCATTGAATTTCTGGGTTTAATTCCAGAAGCAGTCAGCAAAACGTTGATCACCACTGGCTTAATATTAGGCTCTCAGATCTGTTCCGATATACTTTATGATAAGTAGTAGTAGTAGTAACTTCTGCACTATAGGATTTCCTGTGCATCATTATAAAATGCAATGAACGCAGAAATCACAATGCCAGTAATTGATTGTTAGCCGCAAACTTTTTAGTGCATGCTAAAAATTAGTATGCGCTAATGCTAGAGACAGCATGCACTAAAATGTTTGCGTGCCTACAGAGCACCTTAGTAAACAGGGTCCTAATTGATTAATGAGCCAATCAGCACCAATAATTGGCTGCTAACAATCAATTATTGGCATTAATTGTGATTTCTGTGCATTGCATTTTATAATGATGCACAGGAAATCCTATAGCGCAGAAGTTACTACTACTACTTATCATTTCTATAGCGCTACTAGATGTACGCGCGCTGTTCAAGGACATGACCAAGGTCATTTCAGGGGCATTCCCAGAATTAACACACATTGTTACAGAATAGACCTGCTTGGAGCCTATCTTAGGCACCGGCATTTACACCTGCTTTCAGCTGACGTAATCGCCGGCTCCTTACGTTAGGTGCTGTTTATGCACTTAGCCACTATTCTATAACTCAGAGCACCATTTATACAATAGTGCTCCGTGCAGTTTTTTTCAGTGCCCAAATTAGTCCTTAATGTGTGGTTAGCATGTGTAAATTTTGACAAATATTTTTGGGAGGGAGTGTGACATGGGCAAGGAATGGCCATTCTTGCATTATCCAGCTAGCACAGGAGTGCGCTAACGGATACAGCATTAATGTGGAACACTTAGCGCCTCCTAAATAGGAAGCAGTAAGTGCTCCTGTGTTAACTTCTAGCAGATATTTCATGTTAATGATAATGAATGACCTGAATTTCCCACTTCAGGCACAGGCAGCTCCTTGTGACCTGGGCAAGTCACTTAACCCTCCATTGCCCCATGTAGCCGCATTGAGCCAGCCATGAGAGGGAAAGCGCGGGGTACAAATGTAACAAAAAAAAAATTAAAAATTGAAATTGCCCTAAATAATGCTGCGTTAGATTTGGCATTAATGCAGAAAAATCCTGCATTAAAACGCATTAACGCCAAATCTTAACACATTTTTGTAAAAGGATCCCTCGTGTAGGCATAGGGCCAGCTCTGTAGGTGCTCTGGGTGCTTGAGCAAACTCCATCACTCTGAACAGGGAGCATTCACTCATGTTGAGTTTAGCACCCCCAATCATTTTGGGAAAATTGACTCCTTTGGGTGTAGGTATATGAACTCCTAGAAAAATTATTCAACATCTTAATTCTATGTTTACTTATCTTGCATTTTGCATCATTGAATTTGCATTTTTTTTTGCATTTTTATTTGATTTGCATCTTATTTGATACTTATATTCATAATTGAATTTCCTTACTGGAAATTCAATTATGAATATAAGTATCACCTCCTGGTACACTTCAACCTAAAAGGGGTTGGGTAATCTCATGGTTTCTTAATTAAGGGGGAAACAAAGAACCAATACAAAAAATCTCCTTCTAATGGAGAAAAACAATTGGTTCCAAAACATCCTCCCTATGTCTCATAGATATTTGAAACTATTTATTTATTTATTTGTTACATTTGTATCCCACATTTTCCCAACTATTTGCAGGCTCAATGTGGCTTACATAGTACCGTAAAGACATTCGCCAAGTCCGGTAGGGAACAAATACAATTAGATGTTAGGGTGGAATAAGGAAGATAATTCAGGCACGTAGGGTTAAAGATAGGGAGGGTTTGATAATGTCCAACAACTTGTACTTATCGAACCAGAGAGGTACTCTGATCTTTAATCTCTCATATAAACTTCATGGCTCAGTGGATAACTAGTAATTTTCAGCAGCATTTAACTGGTTATAGCCGCTGAAAATAAAGCCAGCATTGTTGGAGGCATTCCAGAGGCATGGTCGGCTAAGTCCCGATATTCAGAATTTAACCAGCCAAGCCTAATGGGCAAATAAGACTGCATAAATATCAGTTCTATCTTTCTCCGTTAAGCTGTGGCTGGTTAAGTCTGAATATTGGCATAACCAGTCATGTGCTAGCAGAAATTGCAAGAAACAGATATTCCATGTCAGTCACCAGAAATGGCCCAACACTGACTATCTGGGTTGAACGCTGGCAGTGGGCAGTCACTGCCCACCACTGGCTGAATATCGAAGGGATTGGTTTTAGGAATAGACCAAAAATAACCATGAAAAACTCTAAAATCAAATAGAAAAAATGTAATGAAAGAGAAAATATACAAAATATACTGTTGCATTCCACCACAGAAAATTGCATCAGAGGAAGCAGTATGCAGTGGAGGGAAGACTCAGTCTCTCATTCTGCTGTTGCCGCTGGCAACCGACGTAAACTTTACAGGACCGTGGGGTAGTGAGAGAGGTGAGGGAGCTATGCTGGACCC
>NW_021963881.1:0-50007 GCF_901765095.1 Microcaecilia unicolor
TGGAGGACCCAGCTTTTACTTACGGATGTAGGGCAAGAAATGAAGAAGAAAGGCGGAAAGTAAAGAAATAAATGGAAAGGAAGCCCTGGAAATGGAGTTAAGAGGACAGATAGCAGCACTATCGGATACTGAGCCAGTATGATCAGAAAAACAAAATCACCAGACAACAAAGGTAGAAAAAATTATTTATTCAGATTTATTAATTGGAATATGTCAGTTTTTGGAAATGTGCATCTGTGATATTTTTCATGTACATTTCAATTTTTGTAGTATTGCTGCATGCTGAGTCTGACTTCTTGAGGTAACTTTCCATTTCAGTATTTTGCCTTCATGTATTTTTCAGGTGTGATCAAGGAAGGTGCAGTATTCTGCTAGCGTATAGTTTGAATCCCTTTTTGTTTGTTTTTTTTCACTAGGTTGTGCACTGGTGTTTTAGAGCCAGGTGTAATTACAGTTGCCTTTCCACGCCACGCATAAGGTTGTAGCTCATTCTGTCCTTGGAATTAGTGCTGTTTATGGTTTGTTAAGGTTATGAGTGTGTTTTTGCACAAGTTTGTGTATAGTGTTTTGCAGTGGAGAGATTGTGTGTTGGCCTTACTAAGGTGGCACCAAACATCAGAAAGGGTGTAGAGCCTAAATCATGACACACTACCTCTAAAAGGGTGTTTTGTGGCTCTGCATGAGAATTGTGGTATTATGATCCCTTGCTAGCTTCATATGTTGACGGTCTGCATTTTCCGTATGGCTGGTATAATGGTGTATAAGGTATTAATTGTGACAATTTTTTTTACTTATTTGTTTTCTGTGTGTTGTCAGACAGTTATGGATGACAGACAGAGTCGGAGTCTTCTTGAGTCAGAGAGCTGTGGTATATATTTTAAACAATTTTAATACCTTGGTGGTCTATATGTTTTTATATTGTACATTATATTTCACACATCACTTTATTTTATTGTATATCTTTTCATTTCATTTTTATTTTATTGTATATATGGGTTACAGAGTAATAGGGGAATTTGAAAGTACTGAATCTTTTCTTAATATTTTTCCTTTATTCTCCTTTGTTATGAGAATTGGAACTACTAATTGTAGTGGACTTGAACTGAATAATTTCTGGGGGGGGGGTTTCATGATAGCATTGTGCTTATTATTTCAATCAGTTTTTTTTGTACAAGTTTAGCTTCATTTGTCTTTATTTGAAATTTCATAATAAAAAATGTTCTAAAAATGGAATAATCTTATCAATGGGGTGGAGCTAGGGTAGGGGCGGGGCTACAGTGGGGGCGGGGCTAGGATGGGGCCCCACCATATTGGTCTGCATAGGACCCCGCACTTGCTAAGACCGGCCCTGAGTGCTGCACCTCCATTCCCCCCCCCCCCCGAGGTCGGGCTGTGAGGATTTGGAGGACTCTGGCAGGCCTTCATGGTCTGAGGAGCCAGAGTCTGGTGCAGAAGTGACTCAGGATCTGGACGATCCCTCCGCGGTGAGGATTTTCCACCGTGATGAGCTGCCAGCGCTTATTCTGATGCCCTGCAGGCTCTCTCTATTGAGGACCCTGCCAGTGGCACAGCCTCTTCTGTGAATCCTAGGATGGCTAGTACCAAAAAGCCTGCTCGAGCCTTTCCTTTGCATGACTCCATCCAAGAGCTTATTTCGGCTCAATGGGCTGACCTTAGGGACCTTTGAAAGTTTCCAGGGCTATGGGGCAATTATACCCTCTGAGTGAGGAGCATATGGCTCGCTTTGCTATGCCTAAAGTGGATGCCCTAGTCACAGCTGTGACAAAGAGAACTACCCTCCCTGTTGAAGGAGATGTTGCCCTGAAGGATATTCAAGGCCGTAGACTGGAATCAGCACTTAAACGGTCATTTGAAATTGCAGGTCTCACTATTCGGGCGTCTGCATGCAGTTGTTATGCTGCTAGAGCCTGCCTGGCTTGGTTCAACAGGCAGTGGAACAGCCCGGTGATGGAGCGGAGCCCTTTTCAGATGTGGCTCCGCGGATGGAGTCGGCCTTGCCCTTTATGATATTGTCAGAGCTTCGGCTAAACACATGGCAGTAGCAGTGGCAGCTCGCCGTCTTCTTTGGCTACGGCATTGGGCGGCGGACATGGCCTCTAAGCAAAGGTTGGTGAAGTTGCCCTTTCAAGGCTTTCTCCTGTTTGGTGAGGAGTTGGAAAAAATTGTGAAGGGCCTGGGTGAGACTAAACCCCAGCGCTTGCCCGAAGATAGGCCTCGGCCTTACTCTAAGGGTGCGGCAGTCCACTCCTCTTACAGACCTCGCTTCCGTGAAGCTCGAAGGTACCGCCCGGGGCGTTCTGCTGGGCTCACTTCTCATGCCCTTTTCAGCAGAGGAACTCCTTTCGCTCGGAACAAACGTTCCACAGCCACTGGCTCAAGGCCTGGAGTTTCAGGGGCGACCCTCTCAATGATGGTGCGCTGGCCCTCTCCTCGAGTCCTGTCATCGGAGGACGTCTTTCCCTCTTTGCCGAGGAGTGGGCCAACATTTCTCAGATCAGTGGGTCTTGGACCTGATCAGAGACGGTTACAGAATAGAATTCGACGCCCCTGTAAGAGACGTGTTTGTGGATTCCCGATGCGGTTTCCTGCCGCCAACGGGCGGTGGTAGAGGAGACTTTACAAAGTCTGAATTCAGATAGGGCCGTGTCCCCGGTACCAGTCCCGCCGAACACGGCTGCGGCCGCTACTCCATCTACTTTGTGGTGCCGGCGAAAAGGAGGGTCCTTTTCGCCCTATTCTAGACTTAAAAGAATTAAACAAGTCCCTGAGAGTGCGGCATTTTCACATGGAAACCCCTGCGCTCACGTCATTGCGGCGGTACAGCCAGAAGGAGTTTCTCACGTCTCTGGACCTGAAAGAAGCTTACTTGCACATTCCCAATTTGGCCCCCGCACCAGAAGTTTCTGAGTTTGTGGTGATGGGAAAACATTTCCAGTTCCGGGCCTTGCCTTTTGGCCTCAGCCACAGCTCCCCGCACCTTTTCGAAGGTTATGGTGGTAGTAGCTGCCTTTCTAAGGCGAGAGGGTATTCGGGTTCACCCGTACCTGGACGACTGGCTCATTCGAGCAAACTCTGCTGCAGAGAGTCAGCATGTAAGAGCCAGAGTGGTCTCAGTACTTCAAATCTCTGGCTGGGGTCGTCAATTTGGCCAAAAGTCACCTGACCCCCTTGCAGTCTCTAGAATATTTGCGGCCAGGTTCGACACAAGCCCTCGGGGTATGTGTACCTACCCGAGCAAAGGCGGTGCAAGCTTCAGAATTAGGTCCGTCTGCTCCTGAGGATGCCCCGCCCGTGAGCTTGGGACATTGTCCAGCTGCTTGGATCGATGACGGCCACCATGGAACTGGTGCCTTGGCGAGAGCGCACCTGAGACCTCTACAGTAATGCTCCACTCCAAAGATGGTCTCCAGTATCTCAGGATTACCAATGCAGACTCTCTTGGCTCCCTGCGGCCCGACTCAGCAGGGAGTTGTGGCTCTCAGACAGCATGCTGCGGCGAGGAATGCCGCTGGCTCTCCCCGATTGGTGCCTAGTGGTGACAGAGGCCAGTCTGAAAGGCTGGGGTGCCATTGCAAGGGGAAGCATAGCCCAGGGTCTATGGACACCCGAGGAGTCGGAGTGGTCCAATCAACCGCCTAGAGTTGAAAGCGTGTTCAGGCGCTTCTGGCCTTTTGAAGTGACCCTGGAAGGATTGGCTGTCAGAGTGATGTCGGACAACACGACAGCATGGCCTACATAAATCGACAAGAGCTGCACTCAGTGTAGAGCTCTAGCTGCACAGGCCGAACAAATTGCCACTGGGCCGAGCTGCACCTACAGTTTCTGTCGGCAGCTCACATTGCATGTCAGAGCAACGTGCAAGCCGATTATCTAAGCAGCATCAGATCGATCCAGCGGAGTGGGAACTTGCCAGACGAAGTGTTCCTGCAGATATGTGCCAAGTGGGGCAAGCCCGTGATCGATCTAATGGCGACAAGCACCAATGCCAAAGTCCCGTGCGTTCTTCAGCAGACAGAGAGATCCTCGCGCGGCGGGGTTGGATGCCTTGGCTCAACCCTGGCTTCCCGTGCCTACTGGATGTGTTTCCTCCGCGGCCCTTGATAGGGCGAGTGCTCCTGCGGATTCGGCTGCATCCAGGAGAAGTGGTTCTCGTCGCCCCAGATTGGCCCAGGAGGCCTTGGTATGAGGACCTCCGACAGATGCTCGTAGAGGATCCCCTTCAGTTACCTCTGGTTTCCCAACCTGTGTCACAAGGGTCCGGTGACCATGGAGGACCCGCCGATTGGTCTTATGGCCTGGCGATTGAGAGGGCGCAATTGAGAGGTAGAGGCTATTCCAATAAAGTAATTACCACTCTCCTGCAAGCCCGCAAGCATTCCACTTCCGTGGCTTATGCTAGGATTGGTGCCAGTTGAAGTCTGGTGTGCTTCCAGAGAGATCACACCCCTGCGGGCTCCTGTCTCGCCGATTCTGGACTTTTTGCAGGATGGTGTACAAAAAGGCTTGGCCTATAATTCCCTGCGGGTGCAAGTGGCAGCGTTGGCCTCCCTGCGTGGCAAGGTTGAAGGCGTGTTTAGCTGCTCATACCGGATGTGGCACGGTTTCCTTAGAAGGGTGCTTCGGCTCCGTCCTCCCGTGCTTGCACCTTGTCCAGCTTGGAACCTGGGGCTAGTGCTGAAGGCCCTTCAGGGGCTCCCTTTGAACAGCTTCGGCGTGCTTCAGAAGAAAGATTTGACACTGAAGGCCATCTTGTTAGTGGCCTTACTTCGGCGAGACGGGTGTCAGAGCTCCAGGCGCTGTCCTGTAGAGACCCTTTTCTGCAGTTTTCAGAATCCGGGGTCACGGTTCGGGACCGTGCCTTCCTTCTTGCCTAAGGTGGTTTCAAGCGTTTCCACCTAAACCAACCTATTTTCTTGCCCTCCTTTGTCGAGGAGGAGTTTCCAGAATCTTTTGGGCAATTGCACCTGTTGGACGTGCGCAGGACTCTGCGGCAGTATCTGCGAGTTACTTACTCTTTCAGGACCTCTGATCATCTGTTTGTTTTGCTATCAGGTCCTCGCAGAGGGTCTCCAGCGTCTAAAGCCACTATTGCCTGCTGGCTTAAAGAATCTATCTTTTCAGCTTATTTGCTTGCCGGCCGCCGGCCTCCGCCTGATGCCTTTAAGGCACTTCCACTAGAGGAATTTCCTCTTCTTGGCTGAACTGGAGCACTCTCTCTTCAAGAGATTTGTAGTGCAGCAACATGGGCTTCTAAGCTCTCTTTTGCCCGACTTACAGGCTGGATGTGGCTGCCAGGAGGGACGCACATTTTGGAGAGCAAGTGCTGGCGCGTGGTGTGGGCTTGTTCCCACCCTATCTAGGGATTGCTTTGATACATCCATCTGTAATGGCTGCATCTGCTTGATGACAAAGAAGGGAAAATAGGTTCTTACCGTGATAATTTTCTTTCCTTTAATTATAGCAGATGCAGCCGGATCCCTCCCTGTCTGATGCTATCTGCTGTAAATCTATTCAGGTTCTGTTCGTGTTTCCTGGAGATCCGTCCTTGAGAGAAAGTCGGAAACAGTCTTCAGGATTCTTGTTCAATTAAAGGAGGATGACTTAATTCCCTCCAGTTTCATGTTTTTGGAGGATGAGTTTTATTCCCTCCGGGAGGATGAGTTTATTCCCTACAGTTATGTCTCAGTGGAGGATGAGTTTATGCCCTCCGGGAGGATGAGTTTTATTCCCTCCATTCTGAGTTAATGCCCTTTATTGTAGGGCAATCGTTCGCTGTGAGGAAAGCTCATGTTATTACCATTACGGTTGCCATACTGCTTTGGGAAGCTTCAATTACTGAAGAGAGGCAGTGGAGCAAGCTGGTATGAGGCACTGAAAAAAGTGTGCTCTCTATCTCCCTCTGCTGGTTGATGGACACAACCCATCTGAAATGGCTGCATCTGCTATGACTAAAGGGAAAGAAAATTATCACGGTAAGAACCTAATTTTCCTTAAGCCAGGACTTGCAAATGGTCTGAGTGAAAGGAAAATCTTGATCTGGTTTAAACATTAAATGCCTCAAATAAAAATAAAAGTGATTTTCAGAGAGTGCCATTGAGTGAAGATGTGTAATTTAAAAGTGATGTAAGTGTTGTTGCACTGTAAAGGCATTGAAGGGCTTTTTATAAAAAATATTGCTGAGCATTTTGATAAGAAGAAGCTATGGGATCCTTTTACCAAGCTGCACTAAAAAGGTGTCCAGTGCTGGTGGCAGCGTGTGGGTTTTCCGTGCACTGCGGCCACTTTTAGTGTGGCAGTAAAGTGGCCACCTAGCCGTATTTTTTTGTAATGGTCCATTCACTAATTTCGCCATTAGCGTGTGGCCATTACCGCGGGAGCCCTTACCAACACCTATTTAGGAGGCAGTAAGAATTCCCACACTATTTGGGTAGCACACAGTAATTTGCTGGTGCTACCCATTTAGCACAGACATGCCTAATCTCCCACCCATGGGCACACCTCCCACACTGAAAAATAAGTATTTTCCAGTGTGGAATTAGTGCGCGCTAAGCGGAAAACTACCTCGGGACGCCTCAGCATGTCCCACGACAGTGCACTTTTAGCAGTAGGCCTGTGTTAGGTTTACTGTGCCTTAGTAAAAGGGTCTCTATGTGTGAACACTAGTAATTAATCCTGAAAAGGATTGAGCAGGATTGTAAGCAATTTGCCAACTCATCTGTTATTTTAGGGGGGGGGGGGGGGGGGGGGGGGGGGGGGGGGGGGGGTCCTGAGTCTAAGCTTGTGGATTTTGCTTCTCAATCTGTTTAAAAATACCCTAGAACTGGAGGCACTCCAGCCAGCCAGTTAGGTTTTCAGGATATCCACATAAATATTCATGAGAAGGATTTGCATGCAGTAAAGGCAGTGCATGCAGATTTCTCTCATGAATATTCATTGTGGATATCCTGAAAACCTGACTGGCGGGGGTGCCTCCAGGACCAGGTTTAGGAACCACTGCCCTAGAAGGAAAAAGGGGCTTTTCATTTCAACTTTTAAGTTATATACAGTTTTCTAACTTCTGAGGAAAGAGGAGATTGACGGGCATTTGTAACTAATAAAAACAGAACAATGTTTTAAAAACAGTGGCGTAGGAAGGGGGGGCGGTGGGGCGGTCCGCCCCGGGTGCAAGCGCGGGGGGGGGGGGGGGGGTGTCGGCTCACTGTTCTCTGCTCTTTCTGCCCCGAAACAGGTTACTTCCTGTTCCGGGGCACAGAAAGCAGGGAAGCAGCAGAGCCGACGCAGCTCCCAGTGACTTGCACTGGGGGCGGATCGGCCCTCCCGCCTGCCCCCCGCTGCAAGGTAGGGTGCGTTTCGGGGGGGGGTGGTTCCAGAGGGGGGGGGGGGCGCCGTGCCCTGCACCCGGGGGGGGGGGGTGCGCAGCGGCGACCCGCCCCGGGTGTCAGGCACCCTCGCTACGGCACTGTTTAAAAGTAATGTGAAATTTAAGGATTGTCTTTTGTTTTATCCAAAGCTTTCTGACCTAAGCTTGGCTAGCTTTGAAAAAATAAAAAAAAGCGAAAACTATATTTTCCTTCCAAAGTAAAAAGGCCACCTCTTAAAGGAGGTCAGCTCAGAGTTTTGATTGTTGTATGTGAGTGCACCTTTAAGACAATACTTATACTTTCTTTCCAGAGAAAGCCTGCCCAACTGGAGGAAACTAGAATAGTGAAGGGAAAAAAAAGTAAAGTATAGAAAAGGAATTCTAGGGAGGAAATTAAGAATTAGTGGTTTATTTCAAGTAACCAGGTTGTCTCACAGTGTAAGAATCCTGAGACTTCTATAGGAACACAAAGAGGGGCATAATTGAACGAAAACGTCTATCTCCTGGGCGTTATCTCCGAGAACGGGTCCGTGAAGGGGCGGACCGAACCGTATTTTCGAAAAAAATAGACGTCCATGTTTTATTCGACAATTTGTGAGCTGGGCGTTTTTGTTTTTCAGTGATAATGGAAAATGAAAGTGCCCAGCTCAAAAACGAATAAATCCAAGGCATTTGTTCGTGGGAGGGGCCAGGAGTCGTAGTGCACTGGTCCCCCTCACATGCCAGGACACCAACCGGGCACCCTAGGGGGCACTTTTACAAAAACCAAAAAAAAGGTAAAAGAGCTCCCAGGTGCATAGCACCCTTCCCTTGTGTGTTGAGCCCCCCAAATCCCCCTCAAAACCCACTGCCCACAAGTCTACACCATTACTATAGCCCTAAGGGGTGAAGGGGGGCACCTACATGTGGGTACAGTGGGTTTGGGGGGTTGACGACTAAGCATTAAGCAGCACAGTTTGTAACAGGTAGGGGGGGATGGGCCTGGGCCCACCTGCCTGAAGTCCACTGCAACCCCCTAACAACTGCTCCAGAGACCTGCATACTGCTGCCAGGGAGGTGGGTATGACATTTGAGGGTGAAAATAAAAAGTTGTGAAACATCGTTTTTTGTGGTGGGAGGGGGTTAGTGACCACTGGGGGAGTCAGGGGGAGGTCATCCCCGATTCCCTCTGGGGGTAATCTGGTCATTTAGGGCACTTTGGGGGCCTTATTCGTGAAAAAACAGGGTCCAGCAAAAGTGCCCTAAATTCTAGCTACAAAACGCATACTTTTTTTCCATTATCGGCGAAAGGTGCCCATCTCTCCTCGGCCGATAACCACGCCCCAGTTCCACCTTCGACACGCCTCCGACACGCCCCCGTCAACTTTGTACGCTTCCGCGATGGAGTGCAGTTGAAAACGTCCAAAATCGGCTTTCCATTATACCGATTATTCGTTTTTTGTGAGATAACGTCTATCTCCCGAATTTGGGTCGAAATCTAGGCGTTTTTCCTCTTTCAATTATAAGGTGGAAAGGCAATGCACACATTTACAGACAAGCAGATCATTTCTGTTTATTTGTTTAAAGTTAATTACAGGTTCCTAGCTGGATTCTTCAGCATCTGGAAGAGAAGAAGGGCCCCAAGTTAATGAAGAAAGGAGAAGAAACAAAGTTAAAGAGAGCTGGAAGCAGATAAGTGCTGTGGTCAACTACACTGCACATACGTCACACTTGAGGACCTTTCCGGAAAACAAAAACACTCAAGAATAGTTTTCTGATCCCTAAAAAAAAGGGGAATTAAGTAAAGTTTAAGTTTTATATTGAATTTATGCTTACCTGACAGGCATTGCCATTCACTAGTGGATCCAGCCACCTAGAGTAAAAGCAAGCCAAAAGAAGGAGAATTGGTTCTTAAGGGTTTATTTATTTATTCTTTATTTGTTACATTTGTATCCCACATTTTCCCACCCATTTGCAGGCTCAATGTGGCTTACAATGTACCGTCCTGGCATTCGCCATTCCAGAATAAAGTTACATTTGGTATTACATAAAGAGCATGGATGACATAATAGAATTGAGTAACCAGCTATATAAAGAAAACACATTCAGAATATCAAGTTGTGATGCGTTACAGTTCCTATTAAGGATCATTATGGTATGCTTTGCTAAAGAGATAAGTCTTCAGTGATTTACAAAAGTTGATTAGGCTGTGAATTGGTTTTCAAGTCAAGTGGCAATGCATTCCAGAACTGCGTGCTCATATAGGAAAAGCTGGATGCATGTGTTAGTCTGTATTTTGGTCCTTTACAGCTGGGGAAGTGAAGATTTAGGAATGTGCGTGCTGATCTTCTAGCATTCCTGGGTGGCAAGTCATTAAGGTCTAACATGTAGATCGGGGCATCTCCGTGAATAATTTTATGAACCAGGGAGCAGACCTTGAATGTAATACGTTCTTTGAGGGAAGCCAGTGTAGCTTTTCCCTTAGGGGTTTGGCACTTTCGTATTTGTTTTTTCCAAATATGTGGGTTAATGATATTGTAAGGCAAAGCAGAGTATAGAAAGAAGTGTTGGTCTGAGATATATTCATACTTACCTTATATGAGGTGAAAGGACTCCTGAGTAAAAGTTCTAGAAGCCTATAGTAAATATAAGAAAGAAAGAACACATATACTGTGAAAAATTAAGTTAAATTTATTTAAAAGGGAGTTGATGCTTAAAATAAGTTTTTGTTCTACCTTGTATTTTGAAACTTTGGGGCCCTTTTACCAAGATGCAGTAAAATGTGGCCCATGGTAGTGTTGGCACGTAGGATTCCTGCATGTCAGGCCACTTTTTACAGCAGCGGGGAATTTTTTTTTTGTGTGTGTGTGTGAGTTAATGGCCATGCATTAATATCAAAATTAGCACACAGCCATTTACTGCCTCAGCCCTTACTATCACCTATTTAATAGACAGTAAGGCCTCATACGCTAACCTGACAGTAATTGGGCAGCGTGTGGCAATATGCCTGCGCTGCCTGATTATCGCCAGGAACGTCTACTCCTCACCCCCTCCACCAGAAAAAATTAGTTTCTAGCACGGGAAACGGCGCACGGCAAAATCAGAACTACTGCTGGGGCCCCTGGGTTCACCTGGCAGTAGCGCTGTTTTGCCTTGAGCTACCCACCCAGTAGCAACCTGCCTGACAACCTTAAAAAGGCCCGTTAGAGTGGTGGAGTGGTTCATGCACTGTCTATGTCATCCTGGGGTGGTAAGCTTCAAATCCACCTCTCCTTCTGATGCTGCCTGTCTGACTTCAGTGCAGCCTCTAGAGACCCATTTTGCCTCATATCCCATATGAACATCTGGCTAGAGTCCAAGTTTTCTGCATGTTCTCTGCATTGGTAGATAGCTGTTGTAGAGTGCTACTACTACAGGTTGGTGTTTACAAACCGTGCTTCATTTTCAGCAAGTCAGCTCTGTAGTTTTTGCATGGTCTGGACCTGATAGTTCTCTGCTGTGACTAGGTATGACAGTACCGTAGTTCTGTGAGCGTCTCTTAAATGTCTCTAGGACTACAGTGTGGTGTGGTCAGTTCAATACAGAAATGTCATGCATACTGCATTGCACAGGCTCCCTAACACTATACTATGTCCATATCAGAGATGGCCTCACTCTTATCTGAGACATCATGGATCTTGTTTGGTGGTAGTCTAAGGATAGATTTGGAGGTCAGGCTCTGACTTAAGTTAAGAGATTTGCCTTTCATACAGATGGTTTTCAGTTTGCCATGAATGATGAACATCCATGCTGTGGTTGTCGAGATGTCCAGAACACAAAAACCACCAAGAAACCCTCAAAAATGGGACAAACGCTTTTATTCCACTGTGTAGGCTTAGCATATCTACACAGTGGAATAAAAAGCATTTAACCCATTTTGAAAGCTCTTGGTGCTTTTTGTGCTCTGGATCTGTTCTGTACCATGAACCCTCTCTGTGTCATATGCAAAGAGATATCAAACATATAAACGGCAAGTGACCGACTCACCTGCAAATGCGCAGTAGAGTCGGAACGCTGAGACTGTAGAAGTCCAAGCCCCGCCTCCACCAGCAGTACAGCCCAATAGGGAGGAGGGGTTGGACATGGGCATGGAAATCAGAGGAGGAGGGATCAGGGAGGGAAGGAGGGGGCGGAATGAGGAAACAGACCCTGGGGGGAGGACAGGGGAGAGAGCAGGGTTGGTGGACGGGGGGAGGCCATAGGAAAACAAAAAACTAGCCCGTTGTTACGGGCTTAACGGCAAGTCAGCACATAGCCTGCAGAGTCATGGTCTCGCACCAAGAATGATCAAGGTAGTAGGCGTACAGATTGTCATCAAATTTCTTATATTTGTGAGGAGTGGTGTCATTTAGTTGTGCTCCAGCATGCTGGTATTGGAAGTTGGATGCACACATACAGCAATATGTGGTATGATAGAAAGCACCTTTATGATTAGAACCAAGTGTCAGATATACTGGCTCTGGACCTTGTGTGCAGATGTGACCCTGGATTGATTCTAATCTTACTACCAATTTCACATCTGTGAACCTATTTACACTCTGAAATCTGGAGCACAGATTGGCCCTGTAGCGGTTTCACCTTTGGCCACGATATCCCTGTCTTATGTGCAAGGACGGTGAGGCCCTTAGGTCCCGTAAGGCCCCGAGGGACCTTAAAGAACAGCCGTGCAACCCCAAGTCTTCACCCGCGCAACCGCCGTTCACCAAGGGTTGAGCCCCCAGCTGCAGGCGGTCAACGGGAACTTCAGGAACCGCGGGGTGCCAAGCTGACCCGGACAGGACCAGAGAGCAGAGGGCAGATGGAGAACGAGAACATCCAATAACAGTCAAAGTTCAGGGCAGGCAGCAGACAACGAAGTCAAGATCCAGCAGAGGTCGAGGCAGGCAGCAGACAACGAAGTCAAGATCCGGCAAGAGGTCGAGGCAGGCAGCGAGCAGGGAAAAAACCAGGAACAGTCCAGAGGTCAAAACCAGAGGAACACGAAACACAGAGGAACACAGGAACAAAATGGAAACGGCCTCGGGAACAGAAACCTGAAGCAAAGTTCTAACTTAGTTCTCTTCCTTAAGTACTGTTCAGCATCAGCCGCCCCGCCCCCGCAGGTGTAGCCGACCAACCGAACCTGGCTATTGACAGAGCCCTTCTGATTGGCTCTGTCTGCCCAATCCAGCACCTCAGAGGCGGAGCTCCGGACCCCCGCGCCCGGGAGAGACGAGGACGCCGGGCATCGCGCCTCGGCACCGCCTCCTCCCGAAGCGCAAACACCGCCCCCACAGCTGGCGACCGCGAGACCGGCGGCCGCAATCGTCGGCCTCTGGCCTCGGCCCCGGATTGGGCGGTCATCACCGCAGCGGGCCGCGGCTTTCCGGATCGTTGACCCTCGCCGAAGTGGATGCCGGCTCCCGCCCCCCGCGGCGGAGGAGCCGGAGGGAGCTGCGGACGCGACAATCCCTACTTTGTCCAATTCTGCCAACCACACCAGGCAAGTTGAAATCTCCCAACAGTAGCACCCCCTCTTTCTTACCAATCTTTTGGTTATCTCTATCAGATCCTTGTCCAGCTTCTTCATTTGTGTCGGAGGCCTGTAGATAACCCCCGTGGGGATACAGGTCCATCATCTCTTTCTAGGACAATCCATAATGTTTCTTTCTTTCCCCAGTTTCCCCGCTTTTCAGCGGCTCTGATATTGTCTCTCACATACAGCACCACTCATTCACCTCTTCTGCCCTCCCTATCCTTCCTAAAAAGATTATAGCCTGGTATGGTCACATCCTATTCATGGGAATTATTGAACCATGTCTCTGTAATAGCAACAGTATCCCAGTTTTCTTCATACATCAGGACTTGCACATCTTGAACCTTTTTATTAGATTACAAGCAATGTAAGATCATCTCTGTCATGCTTATTGATTGTGTATATCCTGACAACCTGACTGGCAACAGCTACTCCAGGACTGGACTTTGAAAACACTCCTCTAAGAGGAGGAAGTAGTGCATCTCAACACCTAAATTACATACAGATGATCAGAAGCAAACGCTGGTGCTAGAGACTGTTAGCGCCATACTAGTGCCTGCGTTTGCTACTGCCCCTGTAATAAAAGTGAATTTAAAGATTGTTTTTCAACTCTGCCTTGACTGACCAGTGCACTTGGGGTCTGTATTTTGGATTAGAAGTAATTCTGTTTAAAAATGATTGTTTAACTTTGTGTGAAAATAAGTTGGAATGTAGAAAATAAGACACAGTTCTAATTAATTTGGTATGTGAAGGGGGCGGTGGAGCCTGTTTCGAGTTCAGACTGGCTACCTGGACTGAGAAACATGTGATCATTGAGCAACAACTCCTAAGCAAATACACTCATCCCAGGGGTGTAGCCAGACAACAGATTTTGGGTGGGCCTAGGCAAGAAGTGGGTGGGCACCAAATGTTCTCCCCCCCCACCACCAAAAGACATCTCAGCTGGCAGGAAAATGCTTCTTTCTACCTTGGCATCTGCAGCAGGCATGCGCTGAAAACTGAACATGCGCAGGTGCCAATATTGTGGATAGTAGCATTTTCATTACCATCAGGGGGAAGTCTTCAGCTGGTAGAACATGGGATCTGCACTAGCTACTGCTAAACGTGTGCTGCTGCTGGGTGGGCCTGAGCCCTAAGTGGATGGGCCTTGGCCCACCCAGGCCCACCTGTGGCTACGCCACTGACTCATCCACCATCATCGCACTTAACCCTGCCTACCTACCAACAGTTCTTAAATACTTTTAACAGTCATAATGTCTTTAAACTGTTAGTTGAATAGAATTAAAAAATCCTACTTATCTGCAGGAATGTAGATCTCAAAACACATGTTCAGGTGCAATAGTGTTCGTTCAGGGTGGCTTCAAAATCCCAAATGTTCACCACAACTCCATCTAAACGTTCTTCTCAGACATTATGCTTGTTAAAAGTATTTAAGAACTGTTTGGTAGATCACAATGCACTGGGTATGAATACTAATTATTTATTTATTTATTAATAAGTATGTTTAAGAGATTATATTATTCAAAATAATTTTTTGCTTTTTTAGTTAAAATTTAATGCAAGGAAGTGCAAAGTGATGCACTTGGGGTGCAGAAACCCAAAATAGAGTTACCGGATAGGAGGAGAGAGATTAGAAAGCTCGACTCAGGAGAGGAACCTTGAGATGATGGTGTCTGAGGATCTGAAAGTGACAAACAATGTGACAAGGCAGAGGCCAGGTCATAAAGATGCTGGGCTGTATCAAGAGGAGAGTAAGAATAATGGAAAGGAAGCCCTGGAATTGGTGTTAGAGAATAGATAGAGAGCAGCAGAATCAGAGACTGGGACCAACATGATCAGATAAATAAAGTCACCCCCTTCCTCGGATGTAATTTCCTGTTTTCCGCGAAGGCAGGACACTGTGAGGGAAGGGAAGGGTCGAGGTGAGCCTGCTTCTTTCACTGTTGCTGCTTTATTTATTTATTTATTGCATTTGTATCCCCCATTATCCCACCTCTTTGCAGGCTCAATGTGGCCTTACAGAGTGTTGTTATGATGCAGTCCATTACATGATCTTAGATACAGTCGATAATAAGCAAGGTAGGTAATTTAGATGTAGGTGCTAGGTAGGTGTTGTGAGAGGTGTTTTAGATGCATCTGAGTAATCTGGGGAATAGTTAGTGAGGATGTCCTTAGTAGGCTTTTTTGAAGAGATGTGTCTTCAAAGATTTGCGAAAGCTGGTTAGGTTGTCAATTTTTTCAGGGCCATGGGTAGTGCGTTCCAGATCTGTGTGCTTTGTACTCAAAAGTATAGCGTATGACTGTTTGTATTTAATTCCTTTGCAGCTGGGGAAGTTCAAATTGAGGAATTTGCGGGCCGATCTTTTGGCGTTTCTAGGTGGTAGGTCCACTAGGTTTAACATATAAAGAGGGGTGTCTGCGTGGATGATTTTGTGGATGGTTGTGCAGATCTTGAACTCAATTCGTTCCTTGAGTGGTAGCCAGTGTAGTTTCTCTCTTAGCGGTTTTGCTCTTTCGAATTTAGTTTTGCCAAAGATGAGTCTGGCTGCGGTGTTTTTGGGCTGTTTGGAGTTTTTTTAATGGTCTGTTCTTTACAGCCTGCATACAAAGTGTTACAGTAGTCCAGGTGACTTATTACTAATGATTGTACTAGGGTGCGGAAGATGTTTCTTGGGAAAAAAGGTTTTATTCTCTTGAGTTTCCACATTGCGTAGAACATTTTTTCATTGTATTCTTCGCGTGGTATCGAGTGTGAGGTATCGATCAATGGTGACTCCAAGAATTTTCAGATTCTCTGAGATAGGGAGAGTGCAGTATGGTGTGGTTATGGTAGGGTAGTTGTTTGTGTTGTATTGGGAGGTGAGAACTAGACATTGAGTTTTTTCTGTGTTCAATTTAACTGGAATGAGTCCGCCCAGAGGCTCTGGTTGATCTCGTTGGTTATTCGTTTAGGTTACTTTTGAACGGGATGTTCTTTGATTTTGAAGTAAAACAGATGTAAACGCAGGGTGGCAGGAATAAAAGGGGGCTGTTGTGGGAGAAGAGGGCAGGCAGGATGGGGGCTGGAGTTGGAACTGGAACTAGTAGCAGCTGAGAAGGGGGCTAAGGCTGGAACTTGGAGGCTGAAAAGGGGGGCAGGTAGGGGCTGGGGCGAATTGCTGGACATGGATGGGGAGGGGAGGATAGGGGCAAAGGAGAATCACTGGACATGGATGGGAGGGGAGGGCAGAGGAGAGAGGAGAAATCACTGGACATGGATGGGAGTGGGAGGCAGGGGAGAGAGGAGAAATTGCTGGACATGGATGGGAGGGAAGTACAGGGGAAAGAGGAGAATTGCTGGACATGGATGGATGAAGGGGAGAGAGGAGAGTTGCTGGACATGGATGCATGGAGAGGAGGGCAAGGGAGAGAGGAGAGTTGTGTGACATGGATGGACGGAGGGGAGGTCAGGAGAGATGCTGGACATGGATGGAGGAGAGAGAAGACAGAGAAAGGAGATGCACATGGATGGAGGGGAAGGGAGAGAGGAGAAATGCTGGACATAGATGGAGGGGAGGGGAGGGCAGAAGAGATGCTGGACACAGATGGAGGAGAGGGAAGCGAGAGGAAGAAGATGCATATGGATGGAGGGGAGGGAAAAGAAAGGAAGAAGATGCATACTGATGAAGATTAGGAAAAGGGAAGAGAGGAGAAAAAGTGCACATGGATGGAGAAAATTAGGGAAAAATTCAATCTACTCTATACCTCCTCCAGTCAAGTTCATGGAGGACCTAGCTTTTACTTATGGATGTACAGCAAAAAATGAAGAAGAAAGGAGGGAAAGTAAATAAATGGAAAGGAAGCCCTGGAAACAGAGAAGAGAACAGATAGAGAGCAGCAGAATCAGAGACTGAGACCAACATGATCAGATAAACAAAGTCACCAGACAACAAAGGTAGAAAAAAATCATTTTATTTTAATTTTAGTGTTTGGAATATGGCCCATTTGAGAGTTTACATCTGCTGTCTTATTTGCAATGTATAGCAATGTGTTTCTTTCTGTTTTTCTGGTATTGTGCTACATGCAGAGTCTAGCTTCTTAGGATTTCAGGTTAATTTGTTAAGAATCTCTCTCATGAATATTCACTTTGATTATCCTAAAAACTTGACTGGCTGGGGTGCCTCCAGGACCAGGTTTGGGAGGCTCTAAAGGCTCTAAACTCAATCCTCAACTTCACCACTTAGAAGGACACCTGCCTTCTCCCACACTTCCAGTTAGACAGGGCAGTGTACCCACTCCTTCACTGACAGGTTCTGTGTCTGTCAACTCTAAAGGGCGAATGCCATTCCTTTCACTTATTCTAGCTTTAGCATGGAAATAGAAATCCAGAGCTCCCTCCTGTGGCCACTCCTAGACAGGACACCACTAAGAGCCATTGTAGATCAAGTCAAAGCTTCTCTTTATTGGCTGGCTTCCTTTGTGAATAGAGGTTGGGTTTAACCATTTCTGTTAGCTAATCACCTCCTCCATTCTTGTTTTAGGTCCTGTCTTCATGTGTTGTCTGTATTTTGTTACAATGCTACTCAAAAAGTGATTATTTTCAGAGTCCACAAGGATTAATTATTCAATGTACAAGACTTTTGCCCTGTGTCACATCCAGTGCATTTTTTCTAGCAAAAAAGGTGCCAGTACTCAAATGCTAGGCAACCCTTCAGGGGTGAGGTGATCGCTGAGGGACCCACCCCACAATAGCTAGGTCCCTTGCAACGAGTCACAGAATCTGTGATAAGGCAGAATTGGTGTGTAGAGCCTGAGCTCTTTCATTTAAACTTGGGGTCCATGGGTCAATTTTAGCAGACAATAGAAAAGGTGCCGGTACTCAGTACCCCCAAGTACCCCCTCAAAAAAAGCCCTGGTCACATCCCCTACATTTATTTTCAACAAAGTCAACAAGGATTAAATTATTCATTCTCAAGGCTTCTGCCCTTTTCACATCCATCTGCATTTATTTTCAAAGTGTCCATGAGGATTAAATTATTCATTCTACAAAGCTTCTGCCCTGTATCACATCCCTCTACATTTATTTCCACATGTATAGGATCATGTTCAGAAACGGGTTATCTGTCCCAACATAGTAATCATCTATCAAAACTTTTAGCTGTTACCAGAAAGTAATCAATTTTGAGTGCACCATAGGGAATCAAACATAATCCTGTATATCAGAGTGTCTAATTCTCCAAACATTCAATAAGGAGAAGTCTTCCATTAAGCCAGCTAGTTTTTCTTCCCCTGCTTCCTCTGCCCTGACCTAACCATCTCTTCCCATACCAACACATTGAGGTCTCTTCCTTTTATCAGTGGGAGTCAAGTCCATCCAGTATCTTAGTCATGGAGCCCTATAGGGCATTACAAATTTGCCCAATGCTGGATCTGAATTTCAGCAGCCAACACCATACCCTCCATATCTTTCCAGACTCTTAATGGCACAGAGATTGGTATTTGTCATAAATAAAATAGCCACACCAGCACTGTTCTTTTAACACAGGAAAAAAAATCCCCTCTCCCAACCAGGGTGTCTTCATGCCATCTCCTCTCAGAGGTATTTTCTGTGTTAAATCTTTCCTAGCACTGACATTGTCTTAGGTAGCTGCATACCTCAAACATTGTACAATGTAATTTTTTTAAGTCTAAGGGCCCTGTTTACTAAACTGTGCTATAGGCGCACTAACGTTTTTGTGGGCGCTAAAAATTAGTGCATGCTAACACTAACGACATCCATAGGAATATATAGGTGTCTCTAGCATTAGCGCGCATTAAAAACGCTAGCGTGCCTTAGTAAACAGAGCTCTAAGTTTCTTTATTCAAAGATTTTGCAAAATACAAAAAGAAACAAGAAACAGCAATACAAAACATCAACTGAAAGCCTTGGCAATGTGGTACACATTATACATATAATATTATAATATAATATATTAGTAGTATCTTGAACAAAAGAGGATTACAGGTGACCATGTATTTGTGAATTTGTGTATCCTATTACATTTCTTTGCTAGATAGGCTTCAAATTTATACATGGTGCATACTAAATTCCACCATTGATTACAATAGATATTGGATAAGTTCTTCCACGAGTTTAAAACAGTTTTATTTATTTATTGCACTTGTATCCCACATTTTCCCACTTATTTGCAGGCTCAATGTGGCTTACAGAGTCCTGTTATAGCATAGCCATCCCAGGGTACATAATAAAATTGATGATATACAGAAGTCAGGGAAAACAAGAGGATCTGGTCAGGCGTTTATAAAAGAGGTAGATAGTATTTGTGTCACAGTTAGTTATGGGATTTCCTGGTAGGCCTTGTTAAAGAGGTAGGTTTTCAGGGATTTACGGAAGTTACTTAGTTCGTTGATCGATTTCAAGTGAGTTGGGAGCGCATTCCACAATTTCGTACTCATGTAGGAAAAGCTGCTCGCGTGGTGTTAGTTTGTATTTTACTCCTTTACAGCTGGGGAAGTGTAGATTAAGAAATGTTCGGACAGATCTTTTAGGATTTCTGGGTGGCAGGTCAATGAGGTCCATCATGTACGATGGGGCATTCCATATATGATTTTGTGAACAATCGTGCAGATCTTGAATGTGGTACGTTCTTTGAGTGGAAGCCAGTGCAGTTTCTTTCTTAGTGGTTTTGCACTTTCATATTTTGATTTCCCAAAAATGAGCCTAGCTGCGGTATTTTGGGCTGTTTGGAGTTTTTTGATGGTCTGTGCTTTCCAACTGGTGTAGAGAGCGTTGCAGTAGTCCAGGTGGCTTAATACCAATGACTGTACTAGTTGGCGAAAGATGGTCCTTGGGAAGAAAGGTTTTACCTCTTTTTAGCTTCCAAATGGAAATGGAACATTTTCTTAGTTGTGTTTTTCACGTGGTTATCGAGTGTGAGATTTCGATTTATGGTGACTCCAAGAATTTTCAGAGTATTTGAAACGGGGAGGGGAAAGTTTGGTGTGGTAATGGTAGTAAATTTACTTGTTCTATGTTGGAAGGTGAGTATAAGGCATTGTGTTTTTCTGCATTAAGTTTTAGCTGAAATGCGTCCGCCCAGGAGTGCATGATTTGGACAGAACAACCAGAGAAGTCCAAAGTATAGTAATAAGGACTTCTTTCTCTTAGAACCGCTGAAGGACTCGTATGGCAAATGTTGGCAAGTAGAAAACATGTCTTGGGGACGTCCTTTGGCGGTTCTGGAAGATGGGTGTCCTTTTTTACTATACTTTGGACGTCCCTGACTTGGGCATTTCACACTGCAATAATGGAATGTCTAAGGATGTCCATACTATTTTTCAATTATAGCTATCTGATTTTGGACGTCGTAATTCATACTTGGACGACCAATCGAAAATGCCCCTCTTAGTCCAACTTTAAGCTTGGTAATATAATTTTTAATAGCACTTTCTCAGTTATTACCAGTGCGTACCAGCACCTTTTTTTTTGCTCTCCCCCGCCCCGTGAGTCCATGTCCCGCACGCAGTGCCAGCCCCCATTTCCGGCCGCTGCTGCTTCTCCTGTTGAGCAGCAGCGGCTGCTACACAAAGAAAAAGATTTTAAAATAAACTTCAAACCTGGCTGAAACGCGGCACCCCGGCACTGTAGACAGCCATTAGGCATTGGCTGTTGCCCCGCAGCCGCTCCTCCTCTTGCCTCTACGTCACTGCGCTCCTCCGGGGTCTTCCTCCAGGGGCAGTGACGTAGAGGCAAGAGGAGAGTGGCTGCGGGGCAACAGCCAATGCCTAATGCTGTCTACAGTGCCGGGTGCCGCGTTTCAGCCAGGTTTCAATTTTTTTTTTAATCTTCTTTTCTTTGTGGTAGCGGCCGCTGCTGCTCAACAGGAGTAGCAGCAGCGGCCGGAAATAGGGGCTGGTGCCGCATGCATCGCGACTTCGCGCCGTTCGCGGGAAACTGGCAGGGAGAGGGAAACCAACAGAGGGAAGGATTGGGGAGAAGAGAGAAGAGGGAACAACAGAGGGAAGGATTGGGGAGAGAGAGAAAGAGGGAAAACAACAGAGGGAAGGATTGGGATAGAGAGAAAGAGGGAAAACAACAGAGGGAAGGATTGGGAGAGAGAGGGAAAAACAACAGAAGGAAGGATTGGGGAGAGAGAGAGAGAGAGGGAAAACAACAGAGGGAAGGATTGGGGAGAGAGAGAGAGGGAAAACAACAGAGGGAAGGATTGGGAGAGAGAGAAAGAGGAAAAAAACAGGGAAGGATTGGGGAGAGAGAGAGAGAGGGAAAACAACAGAGGGAAGGATTGGGGAGAGAGAGAGGGGGGAAACAACAGAGGGAAGGATTGGGAGAGAGAGAAAGAGGAAAAAAACAGGGAAGGATTGGGGGGAGAGAGAGAGAGAGAGAGAGAGGGAAAACAACAGAGGGAAGGATTGGGGAGAGAGAGAGAGGGAAAACAACAGAGGGAAGGATTGGGGAGAGAGAGAAAAGAGGGAAAACAACAGAGGGAAGGATTGGGGAGAGAGGGGAAACAGATGGAAGGATGGGAGAGAGAGGGAAAAAAACAGATGGAAGGAGTGGGGAGAGAGGAGAAAAACATATGGAAGGAGTGGGAGAGGGGGAAAAACAGATGGAAGGATTGGGAGAGAGAGAGGGAAAACAACAGGGAAGGATTGGGGAGAGAGAGAAAGGGAAAACACAGAGAGGAAGGATTGGGGAGAGAGAGGTAAAACAGATGGAAGGATGGGGAGAGAGAGGGAAAAAAACGATGGAAGGATGGGGAGAGAGAGGGAAAACAACAGAGGAAAGGATTGGGAGAGAGGGGAAAAACAGATGGAAGGATTGGGGAGAGAGGGGAAAAACAGATGGAAGGATGGTGAGAGAGAGGGAAAAACACAGATGGAAAGGATGGGGAGAGAGAGGGAAAACACAGATGGAAGGATTGGGGAGAGAGGGGAAAAACAGATGGAAGGATGGGGAGAGAGAGGGAAAAACACAGATGGAAGGATTGGGGAGAGAGGGAAAAACAGATGGAAGGATGGGGAAAGAGAAAGGGAAAACAGATGGAAGGATGGGGGGAGAGAGAGAGGGAAAAAACAGATGGAAGGATGGGGAGAGAGAGAGAGAGGGAAAAAACATATGGAAGGATGGGGAGAGAGAGAGGGGAAAATGGAAGGATAGGGAAAGAAGAGGGAAGACGCTGGATGGAAGAACGCAGGAAAGAAATAGGGGAGACACTGGAAGGATGGGGGAGAGAAAGCAGAGCTGCTGGATGAAAAGGGGAATAGAGAAAGACTGGCGAATAAGAGGAAGGGGCATGGGAAGAACAAGGGTGAGGAAAAGATGAAAAGCCACAGGTAGATGAAGGAAATTAAAGAATGGATAGTAAGAATGAATTAAATCTGGACAGAGAGAGAGCCTGAAAAATTTGAAGAAAGCAAAGAAAAAGGAGACAAAAATGACAAATGGCACAGAAGAGTTAAGCGAAAACAAAGGAAGGAGAATCACAGACTGGGACCAATATGGAAAGAAAAACAGTCACCAGACAACAAAGGTAGAAAGAAATCATTTTATTTTAATTTAGTGTTTGTAATATGTCCAATTTGAGAATTACATTGGCTGTCTTATTTTGCACTGGGTATACTGGAGCTGTAAGAGCTTACAGAGATTATTTATAAATGAAAAAAAATCACGTTATTTTTTCATCCTATAGTACTGTAATATTTTCAATGATGTCTGTGTATATGCGCCATGGCTGGTATAGGGGGTGTGGTTAATGTGGGTGTGGCTATCATAGGGGTGGAGCCATATGTGGTGACCCCGCCCATAATGAGTACCGGCACCTTTTTTGTAGAAAAAAAGCACTGGTTATTACGCAAATACAAATAAATTATAATGGTAATTATACGACCGTGTCTGCCTCTTATGGAGTTAGGATAACCTGGTCCTAGAGTTACCCAAGGCAGTCAGGTTTGTCAGGATATTGACAATGAATTTTCATGAGAGAGATTTGCATACAGAGGAGGCAGTGCTTGTTATGAAATGCTTTGAGTCCTACTGATCTGTACATCTGTTGCAAACCAGCCAAGTCTCCCACATTCAGCCGGGAAAGTCTCTCGCTGAGACACCGTTGGCAGCTCCCCTTCCACCCTGTATTCTTTTTCTGGCCACTGCTGCTTCTCCTGTTCAGCAGCAGCGGCTGCGATCAAAATAAAAATAAAAAAAGCAAGTGCGGGGCCGCAGCAGCCTTTGGGCATGGGCTGTCGGCTCTGCAGCCGCTCCTTTCTCCTCTCTCTGCCCCAGAGGAGCAGGAAATTGACATTGACTTCCTGCTCCGCTCTGGGGACAGAGAGAGGAGGAGAGAGGAGCGCTGCAGAGCCGACAGCCCATGCCTGAAGGCTGCTGTGGCCCTGCGCATGCTTTTTAAATTTCTTTTGTTTAGCTCATTTTTTTGTCACGGCTGCTGCTGCTCAACATGAGAAGCAGCAGTGGCTAGGAAACGAATATCAGGTGGAAGGGGGAGCGGGAGGCAGGAGGTAGAATAGAGTGGAAAGATGGGGAGAGAAGGAGGGGACATGGAGAGGGCTGGAGAAAGAGAGAGGCTTGCTGAAGATAAGGATGTGGAGAAAGGAGAGGGATCCTGGCTGAGAGCAGAAAGAGGGAAGACGCTGGAAGGAAGGGTAGGGAGGAGAGACATTGAAGGATGGGAGAGAGAGGGGGACATGAAAGAATGGAAAAGGGTAGAGAGAGACACTGGATGGAAGGATCGGGAGAGGGGTAGATGGATGGAAGATAAGGAGAGAAAGAGGGATGACAGATGGAAGGATGGGGAGAGAAAGAGGGAAAACGGATGGAAGGATCGGGAGAGAAAGATGCTGGATAGAAAGAGGGAAGATGCTGGATAGAAGGCTAGGAGAGAAAGACGAAAGAAAGAAAGAAAGAAAGAGGGGAGATGGATGAAAGGATGTAGAGAGAAAGGGGAGAGACTGGAAGGATGGGAAAGAGAGAGAGGACACAGAACAGAAAAGGGTAGAGAGATAGAGAAACACTGGATAGGAGGGGAGAGACAGAGAGAGAGACAATAGGTGGAAGGATCAGGAGAAAGGGTAGATAGGTGGAAGGATGGGGAGAGAAGAGGGAAGATGCTGGATTGAAGGATGCAGAAAGAGGTGGAGAACACTGGAAGGATGAGGAGAAAAAGAGGGGAGCTGCTGGATGGAAAGGGGGGGAAGGACAGAGTAGTGGGTGAGGAAAAGGGAAAAGCCATAGGTAAAATGAAGTAAAAAGAAGGAAATTAAAGAATGGATAATAAGAAATGAATGAATCTGGACAGAGAGAGAGAGGCAGAAAAAATATTGAAGAAAACAAAGACGAAAAAGGAGAGAAAATGACAAATGGACAGAAACCCTGGCAAGAGAGTTAAGAGAAGACGAATGAAAGGCAGAATCAAGAGACTGGGAGCAACACAATTAAGAAAAAGTAATGCCAGACAACAAAGGTAATAAAATAAGTTATTTTTATTTAGGATAAAGTAATGTGGTAGCTGTGTTAATAAACCGTTTAATAAATGCAAGTAAAACACAAAAATATAAATAAGGTGATACATTCACTGATTTTAAAACATTTTGATTAGCTTTCAGAGACCAACACTTCCTTCCTCGGGTCAGGAAAGGATACCATAACAGCATTATACTGACCTGAGGCAGGAGGTTTTGGTCTCTGAAAGCTAATTGAAAAGGGTATTAGGCTATTAAATAAAATATTTTCTGAAATGACTGTGGTTAGAGGTATGCCAGGGGTGGGCCATGTAGTAGGTGGAGCCAATGTAAAGTGGGTGGGCTAGGGCTGTACTAAAATCTCCCTCTCAAAAATTGGGATCCCTTGGCACTCTGCTTTGTGTTATTTTGGCAGTAGAAAGTCAGGTGGGCTTATAGGGGGAGGGGAATGGTTCTTGGGATATGTTCTCTGTAAGTTTTTATTGTGCCATGTTGGAGTTTACTGTTTGGATTAGTCACTGTTGAAACAGGATGCTGGGCTTGATGGACCTTTGATCTGTCCCAGAGTGGCAATACTTATGTACTTATGTTTTTTTGTTCTGTTATGAAGCTTATCAACCAACATGTTTTGCTTTTAATAATGATTAAAACATAAAAATAAGTTTTGGATGTTACTGAATTCTATATTCGTCTCACTGTATTTCCAGTTTGGCACCATATAAGCCATTACAAGACAAAATATAAGAAACCAATGGACTACATTAGGGTTTATAGCCCATTTAATTATTTTCAACAATAGAGATCTTTTGACAGAAAATATTTTATTATTTTGAATTATAAACCACTTGTCCCTAAACCATGCTCAAACACAGAATAATCAATTTGTATCTAAAGTTAAACTTCTACAAAACAGATGAAGATGTGATTTCATGTGCCCGAATGAAAGGAGAGTTTAATTCTACTTCCATTTAATTTCAATATTCCATCATCTTTATACACCAGGCTTCCCAAGGCAGATTCCCATCAGGAAACGTATTCACTGAAATTTGGCTATCTGTATGGTATACAGTGTATTTATTTAGTTTTTAGTGTAGAAAAAAAGCACAAAATACAGAGTTTAAAATTGCTGTTTCTACCACTATAATATTTTTTAAGCTGCTTTAGTGGTATTCAATTGTTATTTTATGATATTTATCTACTATAGGAAGCTTTCAATAAATTAAAAAGCTGTCCAATAAGTAAAACAAAAACTTTTGTCCTCCACCTTTTAAGGCACTGCCTATTGAAACAGTTTTAGACTTGTTACAGATGGACCAACAATAAAAAAAATCAAAAACGATGAGGATGCAGCAGCTCATAGGTTTGCTTGCTTTGTTTTCAGTAAATGGGGATGACGGCTGCGCTGGGAAAGGGAAAACTTAGATTGTCCTAATTGGCTTCCTTGCTTACAGTGAACTAGATGACTCACTTCCACTCCTGTTTATTAAACCTCCTTGAAACCTCCTTGTCTCAATCAAACCTACTTGCATGCGCCAGTAGATCAGGTGACCTTTGATGCTGCTGGAACGTGTATCAGTGTGCCCTTGGTATAAGCTTCGATTATTATGGACATACTACCGCGCTTTCCTTTAAACGCAACTTCCTGTTTCCGGCAAGGGCGGGATGCTGATGGAGAGGGAAGTTATGTGGTGTGTGTAGTAGTATATCATAGGAGAGAGGGGCATCGGAGAAGGAAAGCTGTGGGATTTTTAGTGGGCGACCTCAGGTATGAGTTTGGATCGGGGGTTGTGTTTGAGGGAGAGTGTCGTATCGCGGAGAAGGAGGAGAGTGGAAGATACTGGGAGAGATGGCCGATCCCCGAATGCATGTGAGGAGACCGGTACCCCTATCGCGTGTGAGAGTATGGGTACAGTCGAATGCGTGTGCCTCTTTGCGATCCGTCCTTTACTTTTTTTCCCCCAAAAAGAAACCGTAGTATGTTTTTGGTGGTGGCTTTGATTTTTCTTCATGACGATCACGGATTCATTGTGTTCTCTTTGGATGTACCACTGTTTTCAGTGGTGCAATATGTGACATTTCATAAAAGTTGCATTTTACAGTGGGTAAATGTGGTATTGTGCTCCAACTTACGGCTGGTTTTTGTGAATTAAAGTTTACGTAGGATTTTAATAAGGTTTTAATTGCAAAAAGGTGAAACCAAACATGTGAACTAGGATTTACATGACATACAACTAATGTTATTTATAAGCGACTGGATTAGCCTGTCAGTAGGCATGTTAAGGTATTGGAGTTTTAGTTTGTGCGTTTTAATACGGAAAAGTAATTCTTGTGT
This sequence comes from Microcaecilia unicolor, assembly GCF_901765095.1. NCBI lineage: Eukaryota > Metazoa > Chordata > Amphibia > Gymnophiona > Siphonopidae > Microcaecilia > Microcaecilia unicolor. Next base: position 26,719 of record NW_021963881.1, read on the forward strand.
CAACAGTAAGTTAACTCACATTTCTGGGGTTAGTGTAACTAGTTTATTGTGCTGTGCTAGTGTGGTTCTCGGTGTGGAGGTCCAGGATGTGGGGTCTCTAGTTTTCAAAGCAGCGTGGCCATACAGAGTGTAGTGTAGATATGGAGAAGTGCAAAGATCACTTTTAGCTCACTGTTTCTTCTCATTGACAGTGGTGGGGCTGGAGACGCCAGGGGTGAAATCACACAGGACACAGCTATATTCAGTCCTGTTAACACTGGTCCCAGAAATGTAGACTAAATTTGAGTTAGATGTTGGCATGCTTGGTTTTTTTTTTTTCAAGGTGGTATTAAGTTCATGTACCTTTTTTTGTTGCCTGCTAAAACTGACAAATGAAAGAGCCCAGACCTTATGCACCAGAGAAATGTGCCCCCCCCCCCCCCCCCCGCTTTTCCTGGGGAAGTAGCGTCTTTAGGAAATCCTTGCATGTTCAAGAGAAAACCTTGCAGATTTGTTCCTGTCCTGCAGGAGATGTGGATGCATGTGGCTGCAGCCAGCACATTATAGCCCATTAAAAAGTGGGGAGATATTGGCTGCAGAAACTGAACTGACCAGACAGACAATAAAGGTAGAAAAAAAAAAATAAAGTTTTGGTTTAGTGGTTTGACTATTCCAGCTTGGGAATCTGAATGTGCAGCATTTGATATTTTATTTTGCACAGTATAGGAGGATTTCTGTTTCTATTTTTCTAGTGCTGCATTACATGCGGAGTTGGGTTTCTTGGAGTTTTCCAGTTTAGTTTTTGTCTGCACACTTCTGTTTTTCTGATTTTTGGTCATTCTGAATTTGGCGAGACTTTAGCCGTGTTCATCAACTGTGACCAAGGTAAAGTATTTTTCTAGCATGATATTTCTGTGTAGGGATTTATAGCACTCTGGCTTGTTCTGAACAAAAGGTGTGTTCTGGTGTAATATTTGCAATGCTGCCTTTTTCTTAGACTTTGTGATAGGTTGCTGTGGGTATGGCTGATGTGTGGGCAAGTCCCTGGGTGGTTATCCTATTCTTTAATGATGGCCCTGCATATAGGTACCTCCATATTTGTTTTTAATTAATTTATTTTTTTTTTATGTTAGAAGAAAAAAAAATCACTGGCTGTAGAGTCAATTTTTCAGGCCTAAAACAAGCTAAGCACTGGAGTATCCAATCCAGTGCTCCTCACTGAGAGGGATGCTCCCTCGGGACCCCACTCAGCAGTTGTATTGGTGTTACTGTATTTAGGTTGGTAGGTTAGTAAGTGTATGTGTGGAACAGCATTGTGAATGGGTGAGGTCAGTTAAGAAAGGAGTGGCGTAGTGGATGGTATGGGGTTATTAGGTGAATGGAGAGTGGGTCGGTGAAGGGTAGAAGTGTTGAGTAGGTGGGGTGTGGGTGGGTCTTGGAGTAGTCCTCTCTCTGATTTGTGGAAGATTTTATGCAGTTTTCAGCCCCCTCCCTGGCACCCACACTCTGTACACCTTTTGAGCATCCCATACTCCATCCATCTTTTTTCCAGCCCCCCCTCCCTGCACCCACACTTCACCTTACAGCTCCCTCCCTATACATGGATACCATCCATATTTTTCCAACCGCTTCCCTAAACCCACTCTTCATCCACCTTTTAGCCCCTCCCCCCCCCCGTACAGATACCATCCACTTTTTCCAACCTCCCACACTCCAACCATCTTTTTCCAGTCCCCAGGCCCGCACTTACCAGTCCAGCACGTTGAAGTTCCTCTTTGGGGCAGGAAAGAACGCCACTCTTTCCTGCCTGCTGCCCGCTGTTCTGGCCAGTACCCCCCAAGGAGGTTTAATAAGACTTATTAAAACTGCTTGGTGCCCGCTTCTTCAAAATGGCCACACGAAGCTTCTCGTGGCAGCCTCACGAGATTGCTCTTTGCAGTCTTGGTGGCTGTTTTGAAAGAAGTGGTTGGCACTGGCCAAAGTGGCGGCAGCGGGCAGGAAAGAGGCTCGGGGGGAGATAAACCAGCTAGCCTGCCTTCTTAATTATCCCCATTACCGCAGGATAAATTGTGTAGTACCGTGTGAGTTTAAAAATTGGTGGGAACTACTATCTCTCTCCCTCTGAGAGCACTGCACGTGCCAGTGGATCATTGACCTCTGATCCGACTGTGCTCATCACCCAACTCAAATTCTGGGCAAAAAATGCAAATCCTGCTTGGCTAAGAAATTTTGCACAAATTCTGTGTTGTGCAGAATTCCGCCAGGAGTAGATAACAGAACTCTAACAGAAATATTCTTGACTTGCATTAGCAGACATGCATGACCTTGCTTTCACGTGCAAGCATGTTGTACTAAGAACAGGACTGTGCATCGGATCATGCTCCTAGTCTTAAGGGCTGCTTTTTCCCCTCTTGCATTTACCATGGGTGGGGGAGGTAAGGCTGAGGCTGGTGTAGGAGCTGTGAGCGCATGTTGGCTCATTGTTCTGAACTAGGTATGGTTTTCCTGATAGCTCTGTTCTGCTCCCCTCTGCTCTTGCACCCATTAGATGGGTATGTGTGGGTGGGATGAAGTAAGTTTCCTATTCTGGAGGTTGTTTTCCAAGCCCAGTAAGGATACAAGCTCTGTATTTCTAAGAGAAATTTCATGAGAATTAGAAATTTATGCCCACCCAACTTTCCTAGTTATATTATGAGTGTTCTTTGTCTTGTTTTTAAGGATTGATGGTCAACATGGTACATGCTGAAGCCTTTTCTCGTCCTTTAAGTCGCAATGAAATTGTTGGTTTAATTTTCGTTTGACAATTTTTGGTGCCGTGACGTATTTCACTATCAAGTGGATGGTAGATGCCATCGATCCCACTAGAAAGCAAAAAGTAGAAGCTCAAAAACAAGTAAGTTCTCCACATTATACTGCTGTTTAGAACCTGAATAACTACCTTCATGAAAATAGCAGGCAGTGCAAGGGAGATGGATTGTTTCTAGTTGTCCATACATAAAAAGAAATTTCATGCTGTCAGGACCAGGTGGTTAGGATACAGGAAGTGTTTATCTCCAGTAGCCATGTTAATTTACATAAATAATTGTGCCATCCAAATCATTATACACCAGAATGAGAATCTGCACCCTTAGGTCCTCTTTGAGAATGGCAGTTTTCCTTGGCAGATCTTAAACTGGAGAAGGCAAATGATTTATGTTTGGTGCTGAAGCCATCTATTAATTTTTCTTTGCCCAAAAAGATCTAAGAAAAGCGACACCACCTTTTGTATGGTTTTATATTTCAAAATTAAACAAATGAGCCTCAACTGCCCAGAGCTGATTTCAAGATACATCTTGAACAAATATATACACATCTTATTGAAGGGCTTCTCTCATTGGCCCCATTTAGTGAAATGCAAAAACCTCGCTGGAAAACAACTCTAACCAAAGAGAGAAAAAACAGCTGAAGAAAAAAGATAATTCACCAATGCTCTATAACTCCATAAATTAATAACAAACTTTGTGGCATCCCTTTAACTTGGATTTCCAATAATATAACAAATATAATTTAAATCATTTAATAGTTCCAAAGAATTGTTGTGGCATGCCCAAAAAAACTTATTTGATGGTGTATGAATTCACAAAGTTCCTCCTCCTGAGGTCAGAAAACAAGGGGAACCCTTGTGGGGGTTTAGGATGTCAAACGGGGCTGCTTAGTATTGTATAAAACAAGTGGAAGTGAATTGAAAGACTTTGAGGGGCATTTTCGAAAGGGACGTCCAAGTTGCGATTTGGACGTCCTTGCAAAACAGCGAAATCCAGGGGCGGGGAAACCTATATTTTCGAAACAAGATGGACGTCCATCTTTCGTTTCGAAAATACCGTCAGAAACATTCAAATCCTTAAATTTGGATGTCCCTAGACATGGATGTTTCTGACTTTCGGCGATTTTCGAAACCAAAGATGTCCATGTAAAAAATGTCCAAATGTAAGCCATTTGGGCGTGGGAGGAGCCAGCATTTGTAGTGCACTGGCCCCCATGACATGCCAGGGCACCCTAGGAGGCACTGCAGTAGACTTCATAAATTGCTCCCAGAAACATAGCTCCCTTACCTTATGCCAAAACCTATTACCCACAACTGTACACCACTACCATAGCCCTTACGGGTGAAGGGGAGCACCTATATATGGGTACAGTGGGTTTTGGAGAGCTCGCTGTTTCCTCCACAAGTGTAACAGGTGGGGGGGGGGGGTATGGGCCTGGGTCCTCCTGTCTGAAGTGCACTGCAGTACCCACTAAAACTGCTCCTGGGACCTGCATGCACTGTCATGGACCTGAGTATGACATCTGAGGCTGGCACGACATTTTTAAAGATGTTTTTTGAGGCTGGGAGGGGGTTAGTGACCACTGGGGGAGTAACGGGAGGTCATCCCCGATTCCGGTGGTCATGTGGTCATTTTGGGCATCTTTTTGTGCCTTATTCGTAAGAAAAACAGGTCTGGATGAAAATGTCCAAGTGTTCGTCAGGGACGTCCTTGTTTTTTTTCGATTATGGGTCAAAGACGTCCAAGTGTTAGGCATGCCCAAGTCCCGCCTTCACTACGCCTCCGACACACCCCTTGAACTTTGTCCGTCCTTGCGACGGAGTGCAGTTGGAGACGTCCAAAATCGGGTTTCGATTATACCGATTTGGATGTCCCTGGAAGAAGGACATCCATCTTCTGATTTATGTCGAAAGATGGATGTCCTCTTTCAAAAATGAGCCCATTTGTGAACTCACACACCTTCAGCAGTTTTTTTTGGGCATGCCACAACAATCCTTTGGAACTATCAAATGATTTAAATTATTTTGTTACATTATAGGAAGCCTAAGTAAAAGGGATACCACAAAATTTGTTGTTAATTTTTGGAGTTATAGAATACTGGTGAATTAGCTTTTTTTCTTCAGTGTTTTTTTCTCTCAGTGATGAGTTGTTTTCCACTGAGGTTTTTGCAATTCACTAAATGGAGCCAATGAGAGAAGCCCTTGATGAACTGTACATGTATGTTCAAGTTGTATATTGAAATCAGCTCTGGGCAGTTGAGGCTCATTTGTTTAATTTTGAAATATAAAAACATTGTCGCTTTTCTTAGATCTTTTTGGACAAAGAGAAATTAATAGATGATTTAGTTAAGCATTTGCCTTCCAAGTAATTTTTTGCTTGTAATCTAAGGTACTGCTGAAGTCAACCATTTCCTTTTTATCTAGGCAGAGAAATTAATGAAGCAAATTGGTGTGAAGAATGTGAAGCTTACAGAATATGAAATGAGCATTGCTGCCCATCTTGTAGACCCTCTCAGCATGCAAGTAAGAGCCATGATCCTAAAAATTTGTTTTCCTTCAGCAGAGGGCCACATAAATTGATGATTGTGCATGGGGGGGGGGGGGGGGGGATTTTAAGTTTTATGCTTCTATAATTGTTTCCTTAGTGTATGCAGCAGATGAATCCAAGAACTGGTGGGTTGTGTCCATCTACCAGCAGGTGGAGATAGAGAATACAAAGCTGAAGGCAGTGATACCAGACGGCCAGCTCCTCCTTCACCTCAGTACATTATTATTATTATTAGCATTTGTATAGCGCTACCAGACGCACGCAGCGCTGAACACCTGACACAAAGAGACAGTCCCTGCTCAAAAGAGCTTACAATCTTAAGTACATCTCTATCTCCATTAGGTGGTGGACGGCGCTTCAGCAGCTCCTGGATTTGTCTGTTGGGGATACTACTACTACTATTTAGCATTTCTCCTGGGTCCTGTGGGCCAGTTGAGTTTAGGGGTGTCTGGTGGTGTCGACTTTGGGGGCATACTCAGTCTTCTGGGTCCCTGCTTCACCCTTCCCCCCTTGCTTCCTGGTCTTTAGACCTCTAGCCTTCCTCACCAGTAAAAAAAAAAAAAAAAAACAACCCAAAACAAAACCAAGAGAGCTCCTTTGCCTTCATTTGGTATTAAAACAAAACAGAAGAAACAAGATTTCTGACAGGACCGGGCAGTACAGGGTTTCCCTGTCTTAGTGCTGTGCTTTGTCTGTGTGCCGGTTAGGCAGCAGGCTGCTGTGTCTGCGGGTCTCTGGTTCTCCTCCGGAGACACCTGCTGTTCGGTGAGTCCCTGCCTTTCTCTTTCGGCGCAGGGGTACCGTGCTTTAATGTGGGTGACGCTGGCGTTTGAAAGCTGTTCCTGCTGCGGTAGCAGATGCTGTGCAGCAGGATTCTGTGTGGTGGCGTGTTTGAATGCTGGGGAGGGAAGTGCTGAAGTTCCCTTTCCCCGAGCAGCCTTTTCCCGCGCTAAAATGGCGAGAACACGCGCCTTTTTGCTGGCATGGCCCGCTCTTTTCTCATGATATCAGCTCTGATCCTTTCCCGCCCTGCGGCCTTGATGTGGCAGGGGGGAGGAGCGGCTTCTCCTAAAGGACCTTGTATTCTATTAGAGACTGCTGGTCCAGGAGATTCCCCTTTATTTTCTCCAGCCTTTGATTTCCTTTACCAAAATCACTGTTGAGTCAGAAACTGTTTGCATGTAGCTGGGGCAGTGGCACAAATTCTTCTCAAACTGCCCCCTCTATGCAAGGGGATCCAAGGAAAGAACAGAATTATTTTAAGCTGTTTCTATATCTTCTGAGCAGGATCTCCTCTGCTCTGGGACCCTTAATTTGAACCTTTCTTCTTAAGAGAGCTTGGCCTCAGTAGCCCTTTTCGTAATTGGGGGAGTTTTTATGCCCATCTCGGGCAGATAGGTTCTAGAGGGCTAAGTTTTCCAGAAGGAATCTGATGGTCCTGCGATGTGCCTTGTTATTTTCGGGATGCATGTCAGCCACTGGGGGCTTCTTTGGGGCAGAGGATTTCTGACCTCCCTGACCCCCCGAGTTCATTCTGCTGCTCTGTATGCCTATATATTGCAGAAATCTGCTAGGGGAGCTAACAGTTCCTTTTTAGTTCAGCCTTTGGAGTTTTCTGGCTTGTTTCTGGTCTCAGTCTCTTCTGATGGACCCTGCCCCGAAGAGGGGATGTTTTCTCTCCAGCTGAGCAGTAGGGTCCATTTCTCCCCTGTTGTCCTCTGTTTGGAGGGAGTCTTTTCAGGGCAGTCCCTTTCTGCACAAAGGCAGCAAGAATCTCCTGAGCTGGAAAGCCATGTTTGCCTAAGTGGGTACATTGATAGCAATAGGCCTCACTGTGGCGAGTTTAGATGTTCTTTTAGTGCCTGCGTTGACTAAGGCTTTTCCTGGTGTGGGAAACAGTGAACAGCATCAGAGCAGGGCTCCTTGTATGTTGGGCCTGTGAAAGGGCCTATTTAGTGGTTTTATTTACAGACTTTCTTTTCTGTCCCCTCAGTTTTTGTCTGAGGGCAGCTGCTTGAACAGCTTGGAAGTTTCCCTCCTTCCTTTGTAAACTCTTTTTATACTGGCAGTACAGGCATTGCCTATGAGCACACCACCCTGGGTGTGCCTGATCGCTGATCCTGGAAGCACAGCAGGGTTGGGGCCTTGCTGGTTTCTACTTGGATGGGAGACTGCCTACGAATACCAGGTGCAGTAGGTTTTCTTTTTTTTTTTTTTTTTTCTGCACCTTTTGCTCCTTTACAATTACAAGTGGGAGTTTCTAGGCCTTAGTTCCTTTGGCTCCACCTTTCTGTGGGAAATGTTACATATTGTATTTTCTGGGGCTAGTGCTCTGGTCTCCATGATAACCATGGAACCTCAGTGCTGTTGTCATGGGGGCTTTTGCTCCAGGTGCAGTAGCTTCAGCAAAATAGTTATGTTTTTCTGGAAGATGGTTGGCTTTCAGCCTGAAGGTCACAGGTTAAGGCTGGTTTGTGTATCATATAGCCCTCAGCTTCTTTTCTGTGGGGTATATTTTACTTCCTTCTCTCATATTGCTTGCCTTGACATGCAGTTCTTTCCATAGCTGGGACAGTTTACACTAGGCTAACAGTGCCAAAGGTTAGCAGTGGTGTTTCCCACAGCAGTTCTGCTCTTCTAGTTTTGCTGTCTGACTCTGATCAAAATATTGCATTCCAGCTCCAGCTTTTATTGCACTTTTTCTTTATATTGGACAGCTAGCAATATTCAGAGCTACTCAATGTAGCCTGCACTTCAATTTTCCCTGCACTTCTGCCTTAGAAAGCATTTATTTTCTTTCCTCTTTGGCCCCATCATCTGCGATTTCTCTGTTTGGCCGTTCTGAGCCCTCATGTTCAGTTCCAGGCTTTTCCTGTCGGCATGGCTGTGGTTCCATTCACCTTTTCCTAGGTTTGGGAATTTTGCCGCTTTCCTCCACAAGAACAGCATCAGACTGCACCTCACTGTAGATGAGATCCGAGAGTTTATCTTCCCGGGTCTTCTTGGAATCCTTGAGCTGGTGGTCACCCTTCAAATGGGCCACCTTGTCCCATTCCAGACAGCTCTGGAACGATTTTTTTTATGACCGAGGACTGGAGGATCTAGGTTCAGACTTGGGTGCGCAGTCTGCTCAGGGAGCTGAGTCCTCGGATCTGGCTAGGCATTCATGTCTTGGGCTCTGTGTCGGACACTTTGGAGATAGTGCTGTGGGTGGTGCTCATAGACACATCTACAGCTCTTGCTTCTCGATGGGTGTCTCCTGTGTTCCAGGAGTGTCAGCAGTGTCTTCTGTGGCTGTTCTCAGTACGCTGGCGCATGAACTGGTGGCTTCGCAATTCCTCCCTGTGGAAGGGATGCCTTGGCACCTCCGCAGTGGATGGTGGGTGGTCACGGATGTGAGTCTCTCTGACTGGAAAGCCCTTTGCCTCCTCCGGGGTGGTGGATGGCACAGGGGACGGTGTAGCCGATCTCCTGCCTGGATCTGCTGTTGGTGCTGTTCGTCTTCTAGCTTTCAGGACACATTGCAGGCCAGGCGGTGCTTGTGCCGTCTTCCCCCGCCTGGACCTGCTTTTGGTGCTGTTCGTATTCTAGCACTTCAGGACACGTTGTGGGCTAGGCGGTGCTTCTGCCGTCGGAGAAGATGAGGTGGTGGCTGCTTCTTCAACAGAGTGGGACTCGGAGTCAGACTGTGGCCATCAGGGCGTGTCGCTCCCATGGAATGGGCAGAGGACCTCGTGTTCCGTTTCTACGTGGCCCACTTTGCGGGTTTTCCTACGGTAAGTTCTCTTTTCTGCCATCTTCTGGTCTCGGCAGAATGGTTATTCCGCACCAGTGCTTCTCCAACATGGCCTCAGGTAGAGAGTCCGTAGGTAGATCTGATGGCGTCCCGGCTGGACGCCCAGGTGCCTTCTTTCTTCTGTCATCGGAGAGAGGGTGATTTGGCAGGGCTGGTTGTTCTATTGCATCCTTGGCCGGAGGATGTTCTTCAATAGTGTTTCCTCCGTGGCCTGTCTGTGGCCGAGTTCTTTTCAGATCGCTCTCCGCCGGGGTCGAGTCATCTGGTAGCTCTAGAGTAACCAGGCACCCTTGGTATGTATAGTGAGGCTCCTGGTGGTGCCTTTGTTTTGGATCCGCTTGACTCCGGGTTCTGGGTCTGCTCCTGAGTGGATGATCCCTCTCGCTTTGGTCTTACGGCCTGGTGTTTTGAGAGGTCGACTCTGTGGAACAGAGTTCTTTGGACGCTATGGTTACTGTTCTGTTGCGATCTTATATGTGATCCACGGTCCACTGCAACCGCTTATTCATAGGTGTTGAGGATTTTTTGAGGCTGGTTGCGGCCCATGCTTGGTCTTCATTGTGGGCGTCTGTTCCTCAGCGATTGAGTTCTTTCTGCAGGATGGGTTGCAGAAGGGCCTGACCTGGCCTTGCACTCGGAGGTGGTGCATTTCTTGCAGAGTGCTTTGCTCCGCCGCTGCTGCGACCTTCTCCCTGAAACCACGTTCGTATTCTCCGAGTCTAGCTTGGGTTCCTTGTCTACCGAGCATTGCTTCGGACTCTTTTTTCCTTTGCTGAATGCTTCGCTTAGGAACTTACAAGCAGTGTTTTTGGTTGCCAATTCTTCGGCACTCAGAGTGTCTGAATTTTAGTGCAGCCATTCCGAGCTGTTTTTTCTGCAATTTGCTGAGTCTGGAGTGACCTTGCTTTCGGTTCCTTCTTTCTTTTCCGGCTGTGGTTTGGCTTTTCTTTTTCAGCCTCTCTTTCTTCCCTTCTTTCGGGAGGGGGATTTTCACATGGGTATATGGCGCTTCATCTTCTGGATGTTCAGAGGGTTCTCCGGTATTTACTACTACTACTACTACTTAGCATTTCTATAGCGCTGCCAGGGTTACGCAGCGCTGTACAATTTTAGCATGGGGAAGGACAATCCCTGCTCAAGAGAGCTTACAATCTAAAGGTTACAAACTATGTAGTCAGTGTAGGTAACTTACAACTTATGTAGTCAATGTAGGTAGCTTACAATCTAAAGGTTTTAAGCTATGTAGGGAAGGTGGTTAGGCGCCAAAAGCAAGGGAGAAGAGATGGGCTTTGAGTAAGGACTTGAAGATGGGCAGGGAGGGCGCATGGCGTATGGGCTCGGGAAGTCTGTTCCAGGCATAAGGTGATGCGAGGCAGAAGGGGCGGAGTCTGGAGTTAGCAGTGAGAGAAGGGTACAGATAGTAGTGATTTGTCCTGAGAGCGGAGGTTACGGGTGGGAACATACGGGAGAGGAGGGTAGAGAGGTAAAGGGGGGCTGCAGATTGAGTGCACTTGAAGGTCAATAGGAGAAGCTTGAACTGTATACGGTAGCGGATCGGGAGCCAGTGAAGCGACTTGAGGAGAGGGGTGATATGAGAGTATCGATTCACGCGGTAGATAAGACGTGCGGCGGAATTTTGGACAGATTGAAGGGGGAATAGATGGCTAAGCGGAGGCCAGCGAGAAGAAGGTTGCAATAGTCAAGACGAGAGGTAACAAGCGAGTGGATGAGGGTTCGGGTGGTCTGTTCAGAGAGGAATGGGCGAATTTTGCTAATATTAAAGAGGAAGAAGCGACAGGTCTTAGCTGTCTGCTGGATATGGGCAGAGAAGGAGAGGGAGGAGTCGAAGATGACTCCGAGATTGCGGGCTGAAGAGACGGGGAGGATGAGGGCATTGTCAACAGAGACGGAAAGTGGGGGAAGAGGAGAAGAGGGTTTGGGTGGAAAGACAAGGAGCTCGGTCTTTGCCATGTTCAGTTTCAGATGCCGGTTGGACATCCAGGCAGCGATGTCTGAGAGGCAGGCCGAAACTTTGGCCTGGGTTTCGACTGTGATGTCGGGAGTGGAGAGATAAAGCTGGGTGTCATCAGCATAGAGATGGTACTGGAAACCATGTGATGAGATCAGCGAGCCCAGGGAAGAGGTGTAGATCGAGAAAAGAAGTGGTCCAAGGACAGATCCTTGAGGAACCCCAACAGAGAGCGGGATGGGGGTGGAAGAAGAGCCATTAGAAAATACTCTGAAGGAGCGCTGGGAAAGGTACGAAAGAACCAGGAGAGGACGGAGCCCTGGAACCCGAATGAGGACAGTGTGTCAAGAAGTAAATTATGATTAACGGTGTCAAAGGCGGCCGATAGGTCGAGGAGGATGGAATAGTGACCTTTGGATTTGGCAAGGAACAGGTCATTGCAGACTTTAGAGAGTGCTGTTTCTGTCGAGTGTAGTGGGCGAAAGCCAGATTGAAGCAGATAGAGGACGGCCTGAGAGGAGAGGAAATCAAGGCAGCGGCTGTGGACAGCGCGTTCAAGTAATTTGGAGAGGAAGGGTAGAAGAGAGATGAGGGCGGTAGTTGGAGGACAGGTGGGGTCAAGTGAAGGTTTTTTGAGAAGTGGTGTGACTACAGCATGCTTGAAGGTGTCAGGGACAGTAGCAGTGGAGAGAGAGAGGTTGATGATGTGACAGATTGAGGGGATAACTGTAGAGAGATGTTGTTAAGCAGATTGGTGGGAATGGGATCAGAGGAACAGGTGGTACACTTAGAGGAAGAAAGTAGGTGAGCAGTGTCCTCTTCGGTGATCTCAGGGAAGGAGGAGAAGGAGGCCAGGTTGGGTTGGTTGAGGGAGTGGGTTAAGAAGTCACAGGGGGAGAAGGCTTGGAAGTGAATTCAAGGTTTATCTTCTGCATTTTATCGCGGAAGTAGTCAGCTAGTGTTTGAGGAGAGAGTGAAGGGGGGGGGTGGGAGCGGAGGGCACTTTAAGTAGGGAGTTGAGGGTGGCGAAGAGGCGACGAGGGTTGGAGCCAAGAGAATTGGTTAGTTGAGAGTAATATTCCTGTTTGGCAAGGAATAGGGAGGACTGGAAGGAGGAAAGCATGAATTTGTAATGGGTGAAGTCTGGCAGGGTGCGAGATTTCCTCCAGAGTCGTTCAGCAGATCGGGTGCAGAGCGAAGGTAACTGATGCAAGGGGTTAACCAGGCTGAGGATTAATGCGCTTAGTGGGGCGAGAGACAGATGGTTCTAGGGTGTCCAGAGCAGTGGAGAGAATTTCATTGTAGGTAGAGACAGCCGTGTCGACAGATTCAGAAGATGAGATGGAAGGGAAGAGATTGGAGATGTGAGAGGATAGGGTAGGGGGGTCGACAGCTTGGAGATTCCTGAAGGCAGTGGTTATAGTTGGACGAGGTTGAGGGGGAGGGTGGTGAAGTGTGAGGGTGATTAGGTGATGATCTGAGATTGGAAGGACTGAGGTGCAGAAGTTGGAAGGTGAGCAGGCAGAGAAGAGAACGAGGTCTAGACAATGGCCATTACGGTGAGTAGGGGTGGTAGAGCATAGTTGGAGGTTAAAGGAGGATGTCAGGAGAGGAATTTAGAAGCGTAGGAGTTGGATGGGTTGTCAACGTGAATATTAAAATCACCAAGAATGAGGGATGGAGATGAGGGATCAAGAAAGACGGTGAGCCAAGCGTCGAAGTCAGTAAGGAATGAGAGGGGCTTATCAGGGGGGCGGTAGATGACTGCAACTCTGAGTGGAGTCGGGTAGAATAGCCGGATGGCATGAGTTTCGAAGGATGAGAAACAGTGAGACTGTGGCAGGAGGAGGGGTTGGAAACTACAGGAGGTGAGAGAAGAAACCCAACGCCTCCACCGCGTGCATCTGGGCAGGGAGTGGGGAGAAAGATATCCTCCATGGCATAGGGCTGCGATTGGGGCAGTGTCATTAGGGTTATCCAAGTTTCAGTTAAAGCAAGCAGTTGAAGGGAGAGGGAGATGAATAAATCGTGGGTGAAGGAGAGTTTGTTGCATACTGAGTGGGCATTCCATAGGGCACACGAGAAGGGGAGGGAAGTGGGGGGGAGAAGGGGAATAGGGATGAGATTGGAGGCATTCTGGGACCGGTTACGTGGATATGGAGAGGAGAGGTGAGGGGACCTGGATTGGGATTGATGTCACCTGCGGAAAGTAGAGAAGGAGTAAGAGAGTGCGGAGGAGGGTGGGGGAGGAGGGTCGACGAAGATGACGAAGACGGGATGTGTTAAGGAGGAATGGGGATGGTTAATGGTGGGAGAACGTGTAAAAGGTTGAGAGCTAGGAATGATGAGGGGGGCAGGAGAGCTGGGGAGTGGACGAGGGGACAAGGGTGGGCAATGAGTTCCTGAGGTAGACAGTGGCGGGGGAGGGGGAAGATGTTAGGAAGGGACAGGGCGATGAAGAGAATGTGTATAGGGCCATAAGTAGGGCTAAGGTGGGTGCGGATAAATGTGAAGTGGCTAAGGTGATAGGAGTAGAGGAGGAAGGCAGGAAGGCTAGGACTGGGACAGCAGGCAACAGCTAAGGCATAGGGAGTGATAGTGTCTAGAGGAATTCAATCAGCAGTTGGGATAGAGTAAAGGAATTCAGTCACAGTTAAAGAATGTTCAATATGCATCAGAATCGAGGTAACAACTTGAGGATTTAAACATTAACATTAAAGCAGTTCAATCAATAATTAAAGTAGATTACAGTGAGATGCAGCTAAGCCAAAATGCTAGCAATAGCAGATTGAAGAGCGGCAATTAATAAAGCAAATAAAATGAGGATTTGCGGTGAAGTGCAGTTTAAGCCTCAAAGTCTACAAATTGCAGAATTTAAAAGCAATTAGGTAGTAGAATTTCAACATGATACAGAGCAGTAGGATTTTAGGTAGCGACTTGAGTCAATGAAACAGATGACTGGGACAGGCAGGGATCCGACGGACTGGGAACAAGCCGGAGCAGGTATCTGGAACAAGCTGGAACAGGCAGGAGAGGCTGGATCAGGTGGACAGGAACAAGCTGGATCAGGGAGGAGCTGGATCAGGTGGACTGGAACAGGCTGGTGCAGATGGACTGGGATGAGCTGGGTCAGGCGGCTGGAACAGGCTGGAGGAGGCGGACTGGAACAGGCTGGTGCAGATGGACTGGGATGACTGAATGAGCTGGGTCAGGCGGGCTGGAACAGTTGGAGCAGATGGCTGGAACAGGGAGAAGCTGGATCTGACGGACTACGGCTGGAACAAACAGGGAGAAGCTGGATCCGACGGACTACGGCTGGAACAAGCAGGGAGAAGCTGGATCCGATGGACTGTAGTAAGCTGGAGCAGGTAGTAGGCGGGTTGGAACAAGCTGGAGTAGATGGCTGGAACAAGCAGGGAGAAGCTGGATCCGACGGACTGCAGTAAGCTGGAGCAGGTATAGGCTGGTTGGAACAAGCTGGAGTAGATGGCTGGTATAAGCAGGGAGAAGCTGGATCCGACTGCAGTAAGCTGGAGCAGGTAGTAGGCTGGTTGGAACAAGCTGGAGTAGATGGCTGGTATAAGGAGAACTGGAGACGGACTGAGCGGAGTAGTAGGCTGGTAACAAGCTGGAGTAGATGGCTGGTATAAGCAGAGAAGCTGGATCCGGCTGGGTCAGGCGGACTGCGGCTGGAACAAGCAGGGAGAAGCTGGATTCGACGGACTGCGGTAAGCGGGAGCAGGAAGCTGGAACAAGTAGGGAGAGGCAGGAGCAGGTAGTTGGAACAAACAGGGAGAAGCTGGATCCGACAGACTGCGGCTGGGCGAGTTTGGGCGGACTGGAGCAGGTAGGTGGAACAAGCAGGGAGAGGCAGGAGCAGGTAGCTGGAACAAACAGGGAGAAGCTGGATCCGACGGACTGCGGCTGGGCGAGCTGGGCGGCAGGACTGGAGCAGTAGTGGAACAAGCGGGAGGCAGGAGCAGGTAGCTGGAACAAACAGGGAGAAGCTGGATCCAACAGACTGCGGCTGGGCGAGCTGGGCGGCAGGACTGGAGCAGGTAGCCGGAACAAGCAGGGAGAGGCAGGAGCAGGTGGCTGGAACAAACAGGGAGAAGCTGGATCCGACGGACTGCGGCTGGGCGGCAGGACTGGAGCAGGTAGCTGGAACACAGCAGGGAGAGGCAGGAGCAGGTAGCTGGAACAAACAGGGAGAAGCTGGATCCGACGGACTGCGGCTGGGCGAGCTGGGCGGCAGGACTGGAGTGAGCTGGAGATGGCTGGAACAGGTGGACTGGAACAAGATGGGGTAGAGGAGAGCTGGGCAGCAGGGCTGAAACACTCTGGAACAGGCTGGATTAGGTGGGCTGGAATGTTGCAGATGTTGCGTGTTTTTCAGCATTCAGATCTTCTCTTTGTTTTCGTTGCTGGTTCTTGCTGTGGGACGGCAGCCTATGGTCTGATCTGATTTTTTCTCGTTGGATTGCAGATAATTTGTGGATTTTTTTGGAAAGGTTGCATCCCCAGTGGCATTCCAGGTTCATTTCACGAGTTTTCTATCTACTTCTTGGGCGGAACGGGTGTGCTTTCACTACAGATGATGACTTTGCAGCGGCGGTTCTGTCTCGGGGAGTGGCGACTTCCCACCCTACTTAGGGATTGCTTTGGTACATCCCACCAGTTCTTGGATTCGTCTGTTGCATACGCTAAGGAAGGTAAAAGTATGCCTTACCTGCTGATAATTTTCTTTCCTTTAGCAACAGCAGATGAATCCAGGATCCCGCCCTTTGTCAGCCATGCTTGTTTTGCCTTTCTGTTCTTGTTCTGGTCTTTAGTTTCCAAAAAAAAAAAAAAAGGAGAAGAGGCAAGAGAACAGAAACCACTGAAGAGGACTCCATCGCAGTTGTGGTTTCTCTTAAGTCAGACTGACAAGTTTCTGTTTTGTATGGTTGGTGAGGAAGGCTTCCTGGTTTCTTGTCTGATTCTGCTTGGTGATGAGACATGTACTGAGGTGAAGGAGGAGCTGGCTGGTATCACTGCCTTCAGCTTTGTAATCTCTATCTCCACATGCTGGTAGATGGACACAACCCACCAGTTCTTGGATTCATCTGCTGCTACTAAAGGAAAGAAAATTATCAGCAGGTAAAAGGCATAATTTTACCATACTGCTTGGAGGAGGAAGTGATGTCCAGACCCGAATGGCAGCTTGAAAACGGAGCTCCCAAACCTCTGCCAAGAATTAGCTTTATAACAGCTTTCATCAACGCTATATCATGTGGTGCACTCCCGACTGGAGGGCATGGAATACTGCATGGGTCATGACTGCTTCACGGACAAGAGAACTCGATTTACAAGCTTATGCATTTCAACGGAAGGCGATGTCTCCGACTGCACACTCGAGGAACATGGCGCCCGGGCAGTGGAAAATCAACAGCTCTTGCCGGATAACTCTTTGTCCAGTGAGATTGGTGAGGAGCCCTTACAGCAGCATAATTCATGGACCACACTATACACTTGGCTTCAGGAGATTGGATCAGATTTAAAGGCAATGCGCTAAGATTTGGCAACGCTGGGATCAGACCTCCGTGGAGAAATAGCGGAACTGGGTAACCGCGTGGCTGAAATGGAAGTGGGCATGGAAGAGCATGCAGAGTCTCTAACTGTGCTTGAACAACAGTTACAGGATCAAAAACGTGAAACCCGGTATCTTCTAGACAAGGTGGAAGATTTGGAAAATCGGAGTCATCGCTCCAACATACGGGTTCGCGGGCTGCCAGAGTTACCTGAGTATTCAGATTGTGAAGAAGTTGTGCAGCACCTCGCGGCCCATCTGCTTTCTGATGCTGATAACCCCCGTACACCTGCCTCCATTCGTATTGAGCGTGCCCATCGAGCCTTGGGGACGAGAAGATCAAATATGCCTAAGGATATTGTGGTATGTTTTACTGAATTTAAATTGAAGGAAGCTGTGATGCACAAAGCGAGGCGGCTAGTGTGGGACAGTTACCCAATAGAAATGTACCATGATCTTTCAACTACCACTCTCAAGCGGCGGAGTGAACTATGGCCCAGATGCATCAACCAAACGTAAAAAAAGCAAAATCGTTAAAGCCATTACCGAATTTTAAAAAACGAACAATGCTCCAAAAAACAAGTCGCATAAGTTCGGTGCGTATTGTAAAGAACGATGCATCAATCCCCATCGGTAATCGGCTCCTAAAGCATGCGCAGAGCAGCCAAGCGTTATGCTGGCTGCTCTGCGCATGCCAGAAACGTCAAAACAAACAAAAAAAGAAAACACAAACACATGGCTCCCCGCTTTCCCTGCATGTCTCCACAAACATAAAGGATCGGGAGGGGGCAAAGGCGCTCATCAGCAGCGTCCTGTATGGATGGCCTTGCCCCCCCCCCCCTCCCGAGGTCGACGCTGCTCCCCGCTGCTCCGTGTGTGAAATAAAAGCTGTTAAAAATCTTAACTTTTGCAGTGCCGGGCCCCCCTCCTTTCCTGTCTCTCTCTTCTACTTCTGTATCCAATGCTCCGCCTCTTGCCATCCTCCGCCTCCGTGCCCCCCCCCTGAGTTCGTCGTCGCCGCTCCCCCCCTCCACCGGACCCCCCCTCCGCCATAATGGCCGGTGCAGTGCTTCCCACCTATGTTTGAAGGCGCTTCACAGGTTGGATCAGCTGTTCGTTGATCGCTTCTGTCTCCTCCGACGTCTTTCTCCTTCTTCTTGTGCCCACCCTCCTCTGACGTCAGTTATCTACGTAGGTAACTGACGTCAGAGGAGGCGGGCAAAGGAAGAAAGAGAGAGACATCGGAGGAGACAGAACGATCGACGAACAGCTGATCCAACTCGTGCAGCACCTTCAAACATAGGTGAGAGGCGCTGCACCGGCCATTATGGCGGAGGGGGGGGGTCCGGTGGAGGGGGGGAGCGGCGAAGACGAACTCAGGGGGGCGGGCACGGAGGCGGAGGATGTCAGGAGATGGAGCATGGATACAGAAGGAGAAGAGAGACAGGAAGGGAGGGGGGCCTGGCACTGCAAAAGTTAAGATTTATAACAGCTTTTATTTCACACACGGAGCAGCAGGGCAGCGGCGACCTCGGGGGGGGGGGGGGGGGAGGGGGCAAGGCCGTCCATACAGGACGCTGCTGATGAGCGACTTTGCCCCCTCCCGATCCTTTTTTAATTTTAGTTTCATTTTTTGTTTTTGGTAGAGGGAAGTTCGGTGGCAGAGGGAAGTGGGGGAGCTCACTTTTCTTTTTTAAACGTGTTTTTTATGGTGCAGGGGGCAGTGGGGAGATGACAGCTCAGGCCTTAACGACAGGTCTGAGCTCACGTTAAATTTCTGCGGTAAATGGTTTGTTGCAATCGTCGGTATGCTTAGTGCATTTTGAATTGTCCTAATTTCAATGGTAGTTTCTCGTTTGCATTCCGTTTTCGTTAGCTGCTAGCGTGGTCGGAAAATGGCCTTTAATGCATGCTATGTTTCAAAATTTCCTCGTTAAAGGGTTGTTAAAGGGTCGTTAAAGTTTTGTGCATCTAGGCCTACGTCCCCTAACCCACGATTACAAGAGGAGGGGATTCATTATAAGTGGCAGCACCCTTTTGCCCTAGTGGTTTACAAAGAGAGCAAACAACGCCGAGTGACCTCGCTGGAAGAAGCACAGGAATTCCTATCTACCAGAGATCAATCTGATCCGCCTGCGAAGCATCAGCAGCTTGGCTGACATCGGGTATTGTAAGGTCTCCACCACCGGGAGACTCTTGGAAAAGTCTCCTGCACCGGGAGACTCTTGAGTCCCTCGGCCCTTTAGCTGAGCTGTGTGCTGTAATCCACTGCTAAAGATCACAAGGCAATCCACAAGGTCAGATCATTATACTTTATTGTAATCCCTTTGTGTCAACTGCTCCTCCAAAGGTAGTTCCCACCACAGCATTTCTCAAGAAGCATAGCAGTTCAACAGCATAGTATTCAAAACAAAACAAAAAAAACCCCAAAAGGTTCCCAAAATCTCAGCAGTTCATATAAAGCAGTTATGCTAAAGGGCAGGTAGTAGTAGGGGGTGACTTTAATCTCACAATAGACCTGTCGCTAGATAATTCAACAGGGCAGGTGCATTATGCCAGGCGGGATAGAACCATATTTAAAAGCTTTATGGCACGCTGGGGGCTGGTTGACCTCTGGCATGGGAATCATGGTTAAGAGAGGGACTACACTTCTCCCCTAAATATAACACCTTCTCTAGGATTGATCTTTGGCTGGGGACGGGGCTATAGCAAGCACTCTGCAAGCAGTAATCATTGAACCTCGCACATGGTCTGATCACTCCCCAATGGTTTTGACTCTGGGGACAATAAATATACCTAAGGGCCCTAGATATTGGCGGCTCAATGACGCGTTATTACAAGATCCACAGAACATTTCTACTGTAGAGAAATATTATGGAATGTTTAGAATTTAATGACCTTGGAGATGTAGAGCCACTCACTTTGTGGGAAGGCCTAAAAGTAGTCCTTCGTGGACGCATCATAGTGCTAAAGGCCCATCTTACTAAAACCTGGGCTGCTCAGGAACAGATCCTTAGAGGCAAAATAACACAGTTGGAGAAATTGCACAAGGCAGATCCCTCTGATTTTTTTTTTTTAATTGCATGAAGTCTTTATTTACTGTTAAGACATATCACAAAATCCATCCAACAGTATGTACAATACTCTGCATATTGAGAAAAGCAAACAATCCACATCACCTGATGTACCTTAGCCAATAATTTTAACAGCCAGTTACCAAACCACAATGAACTTCAAGGTGTTTTTTTTTTTTTTAATTTTAACAGCCCCAAACCCCTCCCCCTTCCCTCCTATCACCAACCTTCCCGGGGGGATCCTCTAGACACATACTTCCATTAATTGCCCATAGATTACACTCTTTTCACGTTGAACCCTGAGATTGAAAGATCTCCCGTACCGATTGCCATTAACTCATCTGTTGTTTTCGCTCTACTAAGAGCCTTTCCATTTCACAGACGTATGCCATTTTATTGAGCCATCTCTTGATTGAGGGGACCCCTCATATTTCCATTGAGAGGCTATGACCACTCTAGCTGCTCCAACAGCATGTCCACCAACGTCTGCTGACTAGGCTTTAACCCCACTACCTTCACAGAGAACAGAAAAATTTCAGGAGCCCAAGTAATAGAACACCCAACCTATCTCTGCAGCCTACTATGAACTGCTTTCCAGAACACTCGAGCTTTTACACATGTCCACCACACATGTCCCATTGTTCCCCTTTGGCCACATCTCCTCCAACATAAGCCTGAGGTTGCAGGATAAATTCTGTGAAGGCGATCAGGTGTTAGGTACCATCTACACAGTACTTTTACTGCGTTCTCCTTTAGAGGTACATGAATCGACACCATCCTCGCCCCCTGTTCAATTCTTTCCCACTCCGCCTCCCCAGGGCCACACCAATTTCCCTCCTCCAGCTTTCCCTATGCTGGCAATACCGTGGAGACTGTGCACTGATGCATTTATAAGATCCCTCTGATTTTAAGAGAGCTGATGCCCTACATCAGCTTAGATTATAACTTAATGAGGTTCAAATGGATGAGCTTTCTGCCCAGTTGCAGCGGGTGCAGCAGGAGCATTTGAATTTGGTGATAAAGCTAGTCGGTTATTAGCTTGCAAATTAAAGAAGCGAGCCCAGCGTAATCGTATCTTTAATATCAAGAACGCCTTGGGGGTACAATGCACTCTACTGGAGCAACTTCAGGAGGCATTCTATGAGTATTATACAGAGCTCTATCTATCTATCTGAAGTAACACCACCTCAGGTGGCCATTAATGCCTACCCCCAGGAGGTCAGTCTTCCGCAGCTGTTGTAGGGAGAATCAGCATTGCTATCTGCAGCCATAACCTTAGAAGATATTGAGTGGACAATCTCGGACCTTCCCCATAATAAGGCCCCTGGCCCAGATGGATTCTCCACCAGGTTTTTTAAATTGTTTGCTAAGCAGTTGGCTCCTATTTTGCTGAGAGTATTCACTTCATTTGATATAGCACAGGATTGCCCTATTCCTGGGACTAGTGGCTGTCATACTGTTGTTGAAACCGGGGAAAGATCCACAACAATGTAGCCGTATAGACCAATCTCCCTCTTAAATACAGACTATAGTAACATAGTAGATGACGGCAGAAAAAGACCTGCACGGTCCATCCAGTCTGCCCAACAAGATAAACTTATATGTGCTACTTTTGTGTTTACCTTACCTTGATTTGTATCTGTCATTTTCAGGGCACAGACCGTAGAAGTCTGCCCAGCACTAGCCCCGCCTCCCAACACCAGCCTCGCCTCCCACCACCGGCTCCACCCACAATCTCGGCTAAGTTTCTGAGGATCCATTCCTTCTGAATAGGATTCTTTATGTTATCCCACGCATGTTTGAATTCAGTTACCATTTCATCATCTCCACCCCTCCCGCGGGAGGGCATTCCAAGCATCCACACTCTCTCCGTGAAAAAATACTTCCCTGACATTTTTCTTGAGTCTGCCCCCTTCAATCTCATTCATGTCCTCTAGTTCTACCGCCTTCCCATCTCCGGAAAAGGTTCGTTGCAGATTAATATCTTTCAAATATTTGAACGTCTGTATCATATCACCCCATGTTTCTCCTTTCCTCCAGGGTATATGTTCAGGTCAGCAAGTCTCTCCTTATACTTGTAATGCAAATCCCATACCATTCTCGTAGCTTTTCTTTGCACCGCTTCAATTCTTTTTACATCCTTAGCAAGATACCGCCTCCAAAACTGAAACAATACTCCAGGTGGGGCCTCACCAACGACTTGTACAGGGGCATCAACATCTCCTTTCTTCTGCTGGTCACACCTCTCTATACAGCCTAGCAACCTTCTAGCTACGGCCACTGCCTTGTCACACTGTTTTGTCGCCTTCAGATCCTCAGATACTATCACCCCAAGATCTCCCTGCTAACACATACATCTCTCGTGGATTTCTACTCCCTAAGTGCATCACTTTGCATTTCTTCGCATTGAATTTAATTGCCAAACCTTAGACCATTCTTCTAACTTCTGCAGATCCTTTTTCATGTTTTCCACTCCCTCCTGGGTGTCCACTCTGTTACAAATCTTAGTATTTTTTTTTTTGTTACATTTGTACCCCGCGCTTCCCACTCATGGCAGGCTCAATGCGGCTTACGTGGGGCAATGGAGGGTTAAGTGACTTGCCCAAAGTCACAAGGAGCTGCCTGTGCCTGAAGTGGGAATTGAACTCAGTTCCCCAGGACCAAAGTCCACCACCCTAACCACTAGGCCACTCCTCCACCCGCAAATAGGCAAACTTTACCTTCTAACCCTTCGCAATGCATCACTCAATATATTGAACAGAATTGGCCCCAGCACTGATCCTGAGGCACTCCACTACTCACCTTTCCCTCATCCGAGCGAACTCCATTAACCACCACCCTCTGGCGTCTGTCCGTCAACCAGTTCCTAATCCAGTTCACCACTCCGGGTCCTATCTTTAGCCCGTCCAGTTTATTTAAGAGCCTCCTGTGGGGAACCGTGTCAAAAGCTTTGCTGAAATCTAAGTAGATTATGTCTATAGCACGTCCATGATTCAGTTCTCGGTCACCCAATCAAAGAATTCAATGAGATTCATTGGCACGATTTACCTGTGGTAAAACCATGTTGTCTCAGATCTTGCAAATTATTGGCTTCCAGGAAATTCACTATCCTTTCCTTCAGCATCGCTTCCATTACTTTTCCAATAACCAAAGTGAGGCTTACCGGCCTGTAGTTTCCAGCTTCTTCCCTATCACCACTTTGAGAAGAGGGTCTACATCTGCCAACTATAAAATTTTTATAAAGATACTAGCCCGCAGATTTCAACTTGTCCTTCCTCGGTTGATACACGAGGACCATGTGGGATTTATTGCGGGTCGCCGCCTTATGATAACACTAGATGCCTGCTGCACCTAATCTAACAGGCGAGAGATGATCAGGTACAGCGCTGTTACTCTCAATTGATGCTGAAAAAGCAATTGATCGGGTGAATGGTCCTTCCTGTTTGCTGTGTTGAAGCTTGTGGAGATAGGGGGGCGCTACTTGGCGTAGCTCAATTGCTGTATGAAAACAGTTAGCAACTCTAAAAAAAAATGGCACATATACTAAGACT